>NC_091309.1:43947689-44247689 GCF_038502225.1 Cherax quadricarinatus
AAGTAACCATCTCAGACCACTAATTACCCAACAAAAGGCTGCAGTTAGAATGATAACAAATTCTCACTATAGGCAGCACACTCCACCAATATTCAATACACTAAACCTATTCACCATACAAAACATTCATACTTATTACTGCACCTATTACATACATAGAACACTTAACTCTGATATTAACCCTCCCCTCAAACATCTCCTTGCCAACCTCAACAGAACACATGACCATAACACAAGGCACAGATCACTCTTTGATGTTCCTCGTGTCCATCTCACACTATGCAAAAACTCAATGCACATAAAAGGCCCTAAAATCTGGAACTCATTACCTGTAAATATAAAAGAAACACTACCTGTTTATAAATTCAAGTCTCTTCTAAAAGATCACTTACTCACCCAAAACCAAATAAATACTGAATAACTGAACCTTATAAATTGTATATCTTAAATGTTTCTCACAATTATATCACATAAATGTTAAACCTAAAACCCAATCTAACTTTATTATTTTTTAAATACACTACCTAACAGAATACTCCATTCTACTGAATGTACAACAATGCATACAACCATATGACCTGTCTTTGTAATACTCACTTGTGCTTTATAGTAATCTGTTTACATTAAAGTTTTATCACCGATGTCATCATTGCTTAGTTCATCTTAAGTTAATTTTAAGCCAGCCCGTAATGCTATGCATAGTATAAGTGGCTTTGGCATACTGCTCTTTTCTGTATTTTTTGTACCTCTGTATGTGTGCACAAATTTTTAAATAAATAAATAAATAAATAAATTGGGCCTTTCGACAGTCAAAGGGTTAAACAAGTAATGGTAACTAAAATAATGTCAAAAATGTTAAGTATAAATTGTACTGATAGTAAAAAATGGTATTTGATAATAAATTTGGTAAATAAAAAATGGTATTTGATAATAAATTTGGTAAATAAAAAATGGTATTTGATAATAAATTTGGTAAGTAATAGCAATTAATAGTATTTAAAGAAATATGAGGTTGTAATATGGACAGAGAAAGTATTAATTAAGCAAATATTTAAGCAAACAATAGTGATTAAGAAAATTATATAACATAAGGTGACTTATGCTTACTAGCAAAATCACATTACTGAGGTAGTTGATTTTTGATTACTAAGAGATTGTACTGTGAAATTTGTACAATAATGGAGCAAAACATACACTACACATAGGCCGTTAGGATGGATATTGTTTAGTTATTCTCTGTAAGATTAATATCCCTGAGAAATCATGAGAGATCATTCTCATTCGTGATTGTGTACAGTTGACCTACATTTGTTTTCCTAACTAGAATTTTCCCATCCCGTGTGAAGCATTGGTGTATTGTGTCATTATTCACTCGCTTAAGTTTTCTGACTCTATACAGAAGGTTCTGACATTTTTTGGTGAGACACTCGTTTATGTATACCTCTTTCTTTACTTTAATAGACGTAATAATTAAGTCTTTTTTCCAGTCTTGTGAGTGGAATCTAAGCATAACACTTTTTCTACAATGGGACCCTAGTAACCTGGCTTCCTTTATTTCTGACTCTGGTACTGTAATTTTTGTTTGGTCCTTAATGATCTGGAGAGTAATTTCTTTACTGTTTGTTTGGTTCATATCACTGGGAAAAAGTGGACTGTTAACTATTACTGTGTCCAATAGTTTTTCTTGCTCAGTTGTATCTTGGAGAGCAAAGTAGTCGCTGAACTGGTTATCTAAATTGTTCTTCCATTCTTTTACTGCTTCTTCAACCTTTGTATTAAGAGATATTATTTGTTCTGTATGGCCATCAATGACTGTTTGGATGGTCTTGCCATAGTTAGTCATTCCTGGTGTTAATAACTTTTGTTCAAGACTGAGGATTTTGTTCTCGAGTTGTGTCATCCTGGTGTCTTGTTTTGTTAGTGTCTCTCGAAGATTCATATTTTCAATAACTAAGGTGGAGATGCATGACTTTAGGGTATCTGGATCGTTGGTCATACCTGGGTGACTACTTGGTAGGTTGAATCCGGTGAAGAGAGAGGTGGTAGAGGTGGAGGCAGCCATGTTTGGTGTTATTGTTGTGGTGTCGCACTGGGCGGTGGTGAGAGGGGTGGTGGATGAGCTGGCATTGTCCTGGGTACACTTGTTGAATAGTCGATTTTTCGGTGTTTTCTTGCTGGCCTTGGTGCTGTTTCCTCTGAGATTACACCTCATAATACTACAGGAATTGTTGTGATCTCTGTTTTGTAAGTACATTTGCACTTTTCACAGCAATAGCTTTCTTGATTGCCTTTTTCTTGGCCAAGATAGTAGCGATAGTTTTATGGGGTTTGTTATACAATCTGGCCAGCACGGAGACACACACTCCATTTTTGTATTTTGCAATGATCTCTTTCTTAAATCCAATAGTATTTCTCACCCTTTTTACCACAGGGCTGGCACTAGAAGCTTTCTTTGGTGGCTTATTTAACAGTTACAAGCACTAAAAATAATGTAATAATACAAAATGTATCGCATGTACGTGTGGAATCGTCCTCACTGGCTTGTAAACAATGGCACATTGGCTGTACATGGAGTGGCCAGGCCAATCAGGCTGCACGGACACGTTCAGGATGAATGACTTTAACCGAGTTCTTTGTCATTAACTGAGCCAATATTTTGATGCAAAAACGTGTCGTTATCCAATTTTCACATTATTCGATGACGTCATTAACTGAGAGTCCACTGTATTGTAATAAACAGAATAAAGGAAATCAGCCCTAATACACATTATTTAGGTATGCATACTGGTCAGAGAGCCCATTGTAAGTCAGAGTCATCGGTAAATGAGTACATCGCTAAGTGAGAAGAGGCTGAAATATTATTATTAAAATATTTTTTAACACACCAGCCATCTCCCATTATGGCAGCGTGACCCAAAAAAAAAGGAATAATATTTTATCATTGACACTCCATCACTGTCTTGTCAAATAAGCGCTGACACTACAGTTCCAAATGGTGCGTCCCACCTCCAGGACTCGAGTCCATCTAAATGAATCCCTTAATGTTACCTTGTTCATAGTACAGCAGCACATGAAGTCATAAAAAACCACTTGCCTCCACTCACTCTAACAGGCTTACTGGATGATTAATCCCCTCGCACATAAAACCTCCTTTACCCCCTCCTTCCAACCTTTCCTAGGATGACCCCTACCCCGCATTCCTTCCAGTTCAGATTTATACGCCATCCACGTTGTATTACTGTGTTCCAGAGTCTCTAAATGTCTAAACACCTTAACAATCCCTCCTTAGTTCTTTGGACATATTTAATAATGCCATACCTCCTAATCTTCAAGCTACTAATTCTCTACATAACATTCGCACCCCATATTGCCCTCAGTCACATCTCTACTGACTCCACCCTCCTTGCTGTAACATTCACAACCTATGCTACGCATCCATGAATAACGTTCTTCATCTCCAAAGATGCACAACTCACTTTTCCCTCCCTCCTCCCATCAATTCTATGGCTCACTTCATGTTTCACAGACCCAGCTGCTGACAAGCTCACTCCCAAATACAGTAGAGCCCTGCTTTACGACGTTCTGCCTTACGGCATTCCACTAATTTGGACATTTCAAATTATGACCAAAACTCGCTATATGGCTCCACCCACCTGACTCTAATACAGTCACTGTGCCCCACCCAGTTTGTTTACATTCTCCATGAGCAGTGAGTCTCCCTATTATGTCTGGAAACTTTCCAAAATTTCAAGAGTTTTAAGGATATTTCATGTTTTATATTTATTTATTTTTTATTAACACATCGGCCGATTCCCACCAAGGCAGGGTGGCCCAAAAAAGAAAAACTTTCATCATCATTCACTCCATCACTGTCTTGCCAGAGGGGTATTTTACACAAAAGTTATAAAACTGCAACAGTAACACCCCTCCTTCAGAGTGCAGACACTACTTCCCATCTCCAGGACTCAAGTCTGGCCAGCCGGTTTCCCTGAATCCTATCATGTTACTTTGCTCACACTCCAACAGCACGTCAAGTATTAAAAAGATTTGTCTCCATTCGCTATCAAATACGGTCACACATGCTTGCTGGAAGTCCAAGCTCCTCACACACAAAATCTCCTTTACCCATTCCCTCCAACCTTTCCTTTGCCGACCCCTACCCCGCCTTCCCTCCACTACAGATTTATACACTCTCAAAGTCATTCTGTTTCGTTCCATTCTCTCTACATATCCGAACCACATCAGCCCTCTGGATAATAGTTTTGGTAATCCCACACCTCCTCATTTCCAAACTACGAATTCTCTGCTGCATTATATTCACACCACACATTGCCCTCAGACATGACATCTCCACTGCCTCCAGCCTTCTCCTCGCTGCAACATTCATCACCCATGCTTCACACCAATATAGGAGTGTTGGTATAACTATACTCTCATATATTACCTCTTTGCTTCCACGGACAAAGTTCTTTGTCTCCACAGACTCCTCAGTTCACCACTCACCCTTTTCTCATCATCAATTCTATGATTCACCTCGTCCTTCATATATACAGTGTACCCTCATTTTTTATAATTAATCCATTCCAGAGAGTGTGACTATTATCGAAATTGACGATTTGCAAATCCATTTTCCACACAAGATATAATGTAAATTATATTAATTCGTTCCAGACACCCAGAAGTACCAATAAAATTTTTTTTTTTACTTAAAGATAGATTTACATGCACAAAAGAATGAACATTCAACATGACAGTTATCTTTATTGAAGGCTGTTGTTGATGAATGGAAGACAGGGAGGAGGAGAGGGAAGAGCAGTTATTGTTTGGAAGGGGAATCCCCCTCCATAAGGACTCTAGGTCACTTCAGGGGTCACTTTTCTAGCCACTTCCCTAGCTTACATATAGATTTACATGCAGAAAATAATATCAAATAAATACAAAGCACTAATAAAATGTATTACCTGGAGTTTACCCGGAGAGAGTTCCGGGGGTCAACGCCCCCGCGGCCCGGTCTGTGACCAGGCCTCCTGGTGGATCAGAGCCTGATCAACCAGGCTGTTGCTGCTGGCTGCATGCAAACCAACGTACGAGCCACAGCCTGGCTGATCAGGAACCAACTTTAGGTGCTTGTCCAGTGCCAGCTTCAAGACTGCCAGGGGTCTGTTGGTAATCCCCCTTATGTATGCTGGGAGGCAGCTGAACAGTCTCGGGCCCCTGACACTTATTGTATGGTCTCTTAATGTGCTAGTGACACCCCTGCTTTTCATTGGAGGGATGTTGCATCGTCTGCCAAGTCTTTTGCTTTCGTATTGAGTGATTTTCGTGTGCAAGTTCGGTACTAGTCCCTCTAGGATTTTCCAGGTGTATATAATCATGTATCTCTCCCGCCTGCATTCCAGGGAATACAGATTCAGGAACCTCAAGCGCTCCCAGAAATTGAGGTGTTTTATCTCCGTTATGCGCGCCATGAAGGTTCTCTGTACATTTTCTAGGTCAGCAATTTCACCTACCTTGAAAGGTGCTGTTAGTGTGCAGCAATATTCCAGCCTAGATAGAACAAGTGACCTGAAGAGTGTTATCATGGGCTTGGCCTCCCTAGTTTTGAAGGTTCTCATTATCCATCCTGTCATTTTTCTAGCAGATGCGATTGATACAATGTTATGGTCCTTGAAGGTGAGATCCTCCGACATGATCACTCCCAGGTCTTTGACGTTGGTGTTTCGCTCTATTTTGTGGCCAGAATTCGTTTTGAACTCTGATGAAGATTTAATTTCCTCGTGTTTACCATATCTGAGTAACTGAAATTTCTCATCGTTGAACTTCATATTGTTTTCTGCAGCCCACTGAAAGATTTGGTTGATGTCCGCCTGGAGCCTTGCAGTGTCTGCAATGGAAGACACTGTCATGCAGATTCGGGTGTCATCTGCAAAGGAAGACATGGTGCTGTGGCTGACATCCTTGTCTATGTCGGATATGAGGATGAGGAACAAGATGGGAGCGAGTACTGTGCCTTGTGGAACAGAGCTTTTCACCGTAGCTGCCTCGGACTTTACTCTGTTGACGACTACTCTCTGTGTTCTGTTAGTGAGGAAATTATAGATCCATCGACCGACTTTTCCTGTTATCCCTTTAGCACGCATTTTGTGCGCTATTACACCATGGCCACACTTGTCGAAGGCTTTTGCAAAGTCTGTATATATTACATCTGCATTCTTTTTATCTTCTAGTGCATTTAGGACCTTGTCGTAGTGATCCAATAGTTGAGACAGACTGGAGCGACCTGTTCTAAACCCATGTTGCCCTGGGTTGTGTAACTGATGGGTTTCTAGATGGGTGGTGATCTTGCTTCTTAGGACCCTTTCAAAGATTTTTATGATATGGGATGTTAGTGCTATCGGTCTGTAGTTCTTTGCTGTTGCTTTACTGCCCCCTTTGTGGAGTGGGGCTATGTCTGTTGTTTTTAGTAACTGTGGGACGACCCCCGTGTCATGCTCCCTCTCCATAGGATGGAAAAGGCTCGTGATAGGGGCTTCTTGCAGTTCTTGATGAACACGGAGTTCCATGAGTCTGGCCCTGGGGCAGAGTGCATGGGCATGTCATTTATCGCCTGTTCGAAGTCATTTGGCGTCAGGATAACATCAGATAGGCTTGTGTTAACCAAATTTTGTGGCTCTCTCATAAAAAATTCATTTTGATCTTCGACTCTCAGTCTGGTTAGCGGCTTGCTAAAAACTGAGTCATATTGAGACTTGAGTAGCTCACTCATTTCCTTGCTGTCATCTGTGTAGGACCAATCTTGTTTAAGTAGGGGCCCAATACTGGATGTTGTTCTCGACTTTGATTTGGCATAGGAGAAGAAATACTTTGGGTTTCTTTCGATTTCATTTATGGCTTTTAGTTCTTCCCGTGATTCCTGACTTCTATAAAATTCCTTTAGCTTGAGTTCGATGCTTGCTATTTCTCTGACCAGTGTCTCCCTACGCATTTCAGATATATTGACCTCTTTTAGCCGCTCTGTTATTCTTTTCCGTCGCCTGTAAAGGGAGCGCCTGTCTCTTTCTATTTTACATCTACTCCTCCTTTTTCTTAGAGGAATAAGCCTTGTGCATATATCGAGTGCCACCAAGTTAATCTGTTCTAGGCATACGTTGGGGTCCGTGTTGCTTAGTATATCTTCCCAGCTTATATCAGTTAGGACTTGGCTTACTTGGTCTTACTTTATGTTTTTGTTATTGAAGTTGAATTTGGTGAATGCTCCCTCGTGACTAGTCTCATTATGTCGGTCTGGGGCTCCACACATACATGTCTGAACCTCAATTATGTTGTGATCTGAGTATATTGTTTTTGATATGGTGACATTTCTTATCAGATCATCATTGTTAGTGAAGATGAGGTCTAGTGTATTCTCCAGTCTAGTAAGCTCTATTATTTGCTGGTTTAAATTGAATTTTGTGCAGAGATTTAAAAGCTTGTGTGAGTGTGAGCTTTCATCAGAGCTGCCTCCTGGTGTTATTACTGCAACAATATTATTTGCTATATTCCTCCATTTTAGGTGCCTTAAGTTGAAATCCCCCAGGAGCAAGATGTTGGGTGCAGGAGCTGGAAGATTTTCCAGACAGTGGTCAATTTTTAACAGCTGTTCCTGGAATTGCTGGGATGTTGCATCCGGAGGCTTGTAGACTACCACAATGACTAGGTTTTGGTTCTCGACCTTTACTGCTAAAACTTCCACTACATCATTTGAGGCATTTAGCAGTTCTGTGCAAACAAGTGACTCTGCAATGTACAGGCCAACCCCCCCCCCCCCGTTTGCCTGTTCACTCTGTCACATCTGTATAGGTTGTAACCTGGGATCCATATTTCGTTGTCCAAGTGATCCTTTATGTGGGTCTCAGTGAAAGCTGCGAACATTGCCTTTGCCTCTGCAAGCAGTCCACGGATGAAAGGTATTTTGTTGTTTGTTGCTGGCTTTAGACCCTGTATATTTGCAAAGAAGAATGTCATCGGACTGGTGGTATTGTTGGTACTGGGGGGGGATTTTTTTTCCGGCATTAGTATCTGTATCTGTTGGTTTGGAGTGGAGGCCATCGACTGTGGTTCCACTCCAGGAATGACTGGATTTGGTGTACGATTTCTGCCATTTCCTGCCAGTTTTTTTTCCTTCCTGGCACTAAAAAACCTCTCCCTCTTGAGTGGCTGTGGCTACCCAGGTTTTCCCATGGCCTGGATGTTTTGTACCTTTTTGTACCCTTTAGATGGTGTGCCTGGCAATTTAAGTTATAGCACAGTCTTTCCTGTACTGAAGAGGTACACATTTCAGGGTGAAAAAGCTTACAGGAAGGGAGTTTGCATTTTCCTGTTGTCATGTGGGCATGGCATTTTCTAGGGTGGTCATAGTTGCATGTCCCGTCTGTTTTTCCAGATTTCCCATGTCTGCAGATACCAAGTGCATAGTATGTGCACAGGCTTGGTTTCCGTTTGCCTTGGGTTTCTGTGACTGTATTCCCTGTTGGTGCATGTTTCCCTGTCTTATTCCTATCCTCCCTAGCACCAACAATGGAGCTCCCACCAGTTGTTTTTGGTAATATATCCTCACTATAGCTAGTGGAGTCCTCTTGTTTGCTATTTCCTGTGGTATTTCTAGTTTGCAATATTGGTTTTATCTTATCTTTGACTACACTTGTTTCCCTACTACGGCTCCTGTCCCCTATGAGGTCATTTATATGTATTCCTTCATGCATATAATTCCCGACTACCTGGACAAAATCTCCAGCTTCACCATTACTGTCTCCCAGGACAGCACCTCCAGCTTCACCATTACTGTCTCCCAGGACAGCACCTCCAACTTCACCATTACTGTCTCCCAGGACAGCACCTCCAGCTTCACCATTACTGTCTCCCAGGACAGCGCTATCAGCCCTACATTTACTGACTACCAGGACATCACCTCCAGCCTTACAGTTTCTGACTACATGGCCAGTATCAAGGGCAGTACCATTCAGCCCAGACTTTTTATGTTCCCATCTGTTGTAGAAAGCTTCCAGGTTGTCTATGAAAGCAGCTTTGGTGTTACCCTCTTTTAATACCCTTGTGATTTTAGTCCACAGATTTTCCTCATTTGGGCATACCCAAAAACACTTCCCTGTTTTAATACTGCTTGTAGCTAGTTCTTGGATATCTGCACAAGGGGCGTGACACCAATTTCCACAAAAATGACAATTTATCCATGTGGAAGCCTGTTTGTTTGAATGTTTAAATGAACATTTAACATCACACTTATGTTTACTGAAGACTCTTGTTGGTGTATGGCAGACGGGGCAGAGGGAGGGGAGACGAGTTTATTGTTGGAGAATATGACATAAGAACATAAGAACATAAGAAAGGAGGAACACTGCAGCAGGCCTGTTTGCCCATACTAGGCAGGTCCTTTACAATTCATCCCACTAACAAACATTTGACCAACCCAATTTTCAATGCCACCCAAGAAACAAGCTCCGATGTGCAAGTACCTCTCAAATCCAACCCCTCCCACTCATGTACTTATCCAACCTAAATTTGAAACAACCCAAGTCCTAGCCTCAATAACCCAACTAGGTAGACTGTTCCACTCATCAACTACCCTACTTCCAAACCAATACTTTCCTATGTCCTTTCTAAATCTAAACTTATCTAATTTAAATCCATTACTGCGGGTTCTCTCTTGGAGAGATATCCTCAAGACCTTGTTAACATCCCCTTTATTAATACCTATCTTCCACTTATACACTTCGATCAGGTCTCCCCTCATTCTTCGTCTAACAAGTGAACGTAACTTAAGAGTCTTCAGTCTTTCTTCATAAGGAAGATTTCTAATGCTATGTATTAATTTAGTCATCCTACGCTGAATGTTTTCTAACGAATTTATGTCCATTCTGTAATATGGAGACCAGAGTTGAGCTGCATAATCTAGGTGAGGCCTTACTAATGATGTATAAAGCTGCAGTATGACATCTGGACTTCTGTTGCTTACACTTCTTGATATAAATCCCAGTAATCTATTTGCCTTATTACATATGCTTAGGCATTGCTAATATCAACTAATATCAACTCTATGGCTCATTTATCTATCACAATACAACTAATATGACATAATAAACAATATCAATAACAAAGAAACACGGAATAAACTCTAGAATGAATAAAATAAGTCACTATGCATGTCACAGGAGGTGTTCTGTTGTTGTTGGGTGTATTAGGGCCACTGAGAGCATAAGCCGTCCATAATAGTGGTGAAGCAGCAGCTGAGGTGGTGGTGTTTTCTGTAGCCCTATATAACTCTAACAACATTGGAGGAGTTAGTAGAATCACTGAATCACTGAAGAAGGCACCCTCTACCACCATCAGAACCATCACTACCACCCTCTACCACTATCACAATCACTACCACCCTCTACCACTATTGCAACTGCTACCACCATCACTACCACCTTCTACCACCATCACTACCACCCTCTACCACCATCACTACCACCCTCTACCACTATCACAACTGCTACCACTCTACCACCACCACTTTTGTATCTTTCTACAAACTTTTCCTTAAATTATATATGTTTCTCACATTCTTTACCAAAGGGCTGGCACTAGAAGCTTTCTTTGGAGCCATGGTGACTTATTTAGCAGTTGCAAGCACTAAAACAAGTGGAATATTATGAAATGTATGGTATGAACTCGTGGGATCATCCTCACTCACTGATAAACAATGGCACACTGGCTGGGAATGGAGTGTGAGGCGGCTCGGGGCTGTGCGTACGTGTCCCAGATGAACGACTATTTGCAAGTCGAATGACGATTTGTGAGTAAATGTTTTGATGAAAAAAGTTAAAATTTCCGAAAATTATGATTTTTGAGCCTTACGAAAAACGAGGGTCCACTGTACACCTACTATCCAACTTACAACCTGCCCGACATACGACCATTCGACTTACGACAGTGTTTTCTATGCCAAATTTCTGGGAAATAAACAACTGTTTGTGTTGTACACAGTGTTTATCCTAAACCTTACAGAATAAAATAAAGTACTAACAGCATAAAAAGTAAAGAAAAAATGAAATACAGTGGTCTCTCGTTTATTGTCCTTAATCCATTCCTGGAAGTGGGACTATTAACAAAATAGACGATTTTCGAATCAATTTTCCCCATAAGAAATAATGTACATACAATTAATCCGTTCCTGAAACCCAGAAGTATTAAAACAAAAAAATTTTTTACATGAAATATAGATGTAGTACATAAACAATGCAATGGGACATGATGAATGAAACATTAACAGCATAACACTTTCCTTTATTGGCAATTCTTCTTAGTGTATGGAAGACTGGAGGAGGAGACAGACTGAATTACTGTTTGGAAGGGGAATCCCCTTCCATCAACACCTCAGGTACCAAGTGCTTTTCTGGGGTTGCATGTCTTCTCTGTTTCTTAATGCCACTAGGACCAGCTTGAGTCACTGGAGTCCTGTCTTGCAAAAAAACTGTCCAGAGAGCTCTGTTTCTGGCATCTCTTTAAAACTTCCCTAAAATGGGCCAAGACTCTGTCACTGTACAAGTTGCCGATATGGCTTGCAACATCCTTCTCAGGGTGATGTTTCTCTATAAATCTTTCCATCCTACCCCACATTTCAAAAATCTCCTTAATTTCTGAAGAAGGCACCTTCTTCCATCTCTTCCTCCTCAAATGCAGCAAGATTCTGAGCTGTGATTTGTTGCTGCTCCTGCTGAAGCCCTTGCAGCTCCTCAGTGGTTAGCTCTTCATTGTGGTAATCCACCAACTCTTCCACATCCTCCAAACTCACATCCAACCCCATGGAACTCCCCAGTGCCACAATAGAGTTCACAACTGACATAGGCTCATCAGGGGCTGCCTCAAACCCTTCAAATCCTTCGTGTGGACACAATCTGGCAACCAGTTTCTCCAAGCAGAGTTCAAAGTCCTCGTAGTGACTCCCACCCAAGCCTTACCTATAAGGCTTACGCAATGGAGAATGCTGAAGTGTTCTTTCCAAAACTCTCTTTGGGTCAAGTGAGTGTCTGATGTCACAATAAAGCACCTTTGAAACAATGCTTTGGTGTAGAGTTTTTTAAAGTTTGAAATGACCTGCTGGTCCATGGGCTGGAGGAGAGGAGTGGTATTCGGGGGCAAGAACTTTACTGTGATGAACTCAAACTCCTTCAGAATTAGGTCATCCAAGTTTGGAGGATGAGCAGGTGCACTGTCCATTACTAGGAGGCACTTGAGATCCAATTTCTTCTCCAGAAGGTAATTCCCCACTAGCATTAGCACAGAACATGAGCATCAGCCTGTCTTTCATAGGCTTGTGTCCTGGCAGTGCCTTTTCTTCCTGAGTAATGTAGGTCCTCTTTGGCATTTTCTTCCAAAAGAGGCCTGTTTTGTCACAATTGAACACTTGTTCAGGTTTTGGTCCTTCAGTCTCTATGTACTCCTTGAATTCCTGCACATATTTTTCAGCCGCTTTTTTGTCAGAACTGGCAGCCTCACCATGCCTTATCACACTGTGTATGCCAGTATACTGTACAGTGGACCCCCGGTTAACGATATTTTTTCAATCCAGAAGTATGTTCAGGTGCCAGTACTGACCGAATTTGTTCCCATAAGGAATATTGTGAAGTAGATTAGTCCATTTCAGACCCCCAAACATACACGTACAAACACACTTACATAAATACACTTACATAATTGGTCGCATTCGGAGGTGATCGTTATGCTTTAAATTCACTCACATCGCCACTAGTTGCAGGCAATTTCTTTACCAAATCGTCATGCAACTGCCTAGCCTTTTCACAAATAAGTGATGTCATAAGACTATCTCCTGCTAATTGTTTCTCATTTATTCACACCAATAATAACTTCTCAACATCTTCGAGTATTGGTGATCTCATTTTTGTCAGCATATTCACCCCCTTTGCAACAACAGCTTCCTTGATTTCCTTTTTCTTGGCCACGATGGAAGATATGGTTGTACGGGACATTATACATCCTGGCCAGTTCGCCTACACGTACGCCACTTTCATATTGTTCAATGATGTTTTTCTTAAATTCAATCGACTTTCTCACCTTCTTTACCAAAGGCTTGGCACTATGAGCTTCCTTTGGAGCCATGGTAGCTTATTTAGCACTTGCAAGCACTAAAATGAATGGAATATTATGAAATATTTCATATGAACAAGTGAGGGCACCGTCGCTCACGGGTAAACAATGGCACACTGACTGGGAAGGGAGGCCGCGGTGGCTCAGAGTGTGATTACGCATCCAGGACGAAAGACGATTAGCAAGTCAACGGACCATTTGTGAGCCAATGTTTGGACGAAATAACACGACGATTTCCGAAAAGGACGATTATCGAGCCGGACAATTATTGAGGGAGCACTGTACCAAAACAAAACAATAAAATAAAGTCATTACAAAAATGTGATGTTGATATTCAGTACAGTGGAACCTTGAAAATCGAACGTACCAAATATCGAATGTTTTGAAAATAAGACCATTTTTTCGGACAAACTGTGTACCAAAAATTGAACGCGTTTCAAATTTTGGACCACTGGGAACAAGACCTGTCCGCTGGCCCGCTCTGTCCGCATCCCCGCGCAGGCGCCGCGAGCAGTCTAGCTTTGTTTATGTTTGAGTGAACACTAACCTGCGCTCTCATTCACACATTTTACGATTATTTCGTTGTGTTTAGTGCTTGTGGGACTGTGAAATAAGCTGCCATGGGCCCAAAGAAACTTGCTAGTGGTACCCCTGTGGTAAAGAAAGTGAGAAACACCATAGATGTGAAGAAGGAAATAATACAGAAGTATGAGAGTGGTGAGACTTGTTGAGCTTGCCAGGATGTATGGGAAAAACAAGTCGACCATCAGTTCTATCCTGGCAAAGAAAGAACAAATCAAGGAAGCTGATGTTGCGAAAGGCGTTAATATGCTAACCAAAAAAAGACCACAAATAGTTGAAGAGGTTGAGAAGTTGTTGCTGGTGTGGATCAAGGATAAAGAGATTGCAGGTGATAGTGTTTCAGAGACGATTATTTGCGAAAAGGCAAGGAAGTTGCATGCCAGTCTGGTACAGAAAACTCCTGGAACCAGTGCTGATAGTGAATTTAAGGCCAGCAGAGGCTGGTTTGAGAGATTTAAGAAGTGTAGTGGCATACACAATGTTGTAAGACATGGTGAGGCAGCCAGTTCAGACAAACGGGCGGCTGAGAAGTTTGTACAGGAGTTTAAGGGGTACATAGACAGTGAAGAATTCAAACCTGAACAAGTGTTTAATTGTGATGAAACAGGCTTGTTTTGGAAGAAAATGCCAAAAAGGACCTTCATTACACAGGAGGAAAACGCACTGCCAGGACACAAGCCTATGAAAGACAGGCTTACTCTTTTGTTCTGTGCAAATGCTAGTGGTGATTTTAACCCCTTCAGGGTCCAAGGCCCAAATCTGAAGTGGTGCCCCAGTGTCCACGAATTTTCAAAAAAAAATTTGTTATTTTTTCTTATGAAATGGTAGAGAATCTTTTTGTGAAGGTAATAAAACAAAAAGTACGAAATTTGATGAAAAATTTATGAAATTATGCTCTCGCGAATTTTGATGTGTCAGCGATATTTACAAATCAGCGATTTTGCCGACTTTGACTCCCATTTTAGGCCAATTACATTATTTCAGTCAACCAAATTCCTAGCTATTTCACTAGTATTACTTCTATTCTATCGATTGAGCACAAGAAATCGCCTAGTCAACTGTTTCAACTACAAATTAAAGTGATCAGAAATTGTTAATTTGGCCAATTTAACACAAAGTTCAAAATATTCCAATTTCAAAATAGGGTCCAGAATAAACAATGTAGGTATTCCTGGAACTAAACTAACATTTGCTCTGTTCATTAGTTATGTTTTGAGGCTTTACAAATAAATTCCATTTTGATTTTTTATTCACATAATGAATTTTTATTCACACCAAAAAATAGAAGATTTAGTGTTATGCAATACTGTAATAATTGTATAAATATCATCACCATATTTGTGAATGCATATTAGACCCACCAGCTGGCATGTATTAGATGTGTGAGGTCGTTTGTTTACTCTTGAATATCGGCAAAAATTTAACATTTCTGCTACTTTGAGCTCAGTTTCAAGCCATTTCCAGTGCTAAAACCAATCAAAATCATTCTATTTCTGTAATATGTCTTCCATTCTATCAAATGAGACCAAGAAATCGCAAATACAACTATAAAAAACATACGAAAAAACACTGCAAAGTTGCTGTTTTCATCGAAAAATCATGATTTCATTTTTTTTCTCTCATTATACAGTGTGCTGCAGGATCTGTTTTATGTGGTGCACACATACCACATAGATGTATTCTCTCATATCTAGGCCCAAATGTACCACTCACAGTTTATCAGAGTGAGCTGAGCTCATGACGTAGATCTACGGTTTGGACCCTGAACGTAAAGCCGTAGATCTACGGGACGGACCCTGAAAGGGTTAAAGTGAAGCCTTTACTTGTGTATCATTCAGAAAATCCCAGAGTGTTTAAGAAAAACAATGTCTTTAACCCTTTGAGGGTCGACAGGCCCTCTCCGAAACTCGTTCTCAGGGTCGGCAAAATTTAAAAAAAAAAAAATTATTTTCTCTTATGAAAAGATAGAGAATCTCTTCCCGATCATAAAGACACCAAAAGTTTGAAATTTGATAGAAAACTTACGGAATTATGCTCTCGCAAAGTTAGCGGTCTCGGCGATGTTTACGCATCGGCGATTTTGCCCACTTTGAGCCCCATTTTCGGCCAATTTCACTGTACTAGTCGACATAAAACATGAATATTTCGCTAGAACTCCATTTTTTCTATCGAATGGGTGCAAGAAACCACCCATTTATGAAATTCAACCATCCAGTACAGTGGTCAGAATTTAGCAATTTTGCCAATTTCACACAAATTTCAAAAGATGCCAATTTCCGAATAGGGTCCAGAATAAACAAGAAAGACATTCCTGGCACTAAAATGACATTTCCTCTAGTCATTAGTCACGTCTCAAGGCCCCTCTTATATTCTTTTGCTTTCCACTTTGAATTTTTATTCTCACAAAAAATATAAGATTTACTGTTATGCAGACTACTGTATTAGTGTAAAAAATGGTATAAATATTATTGGTGCACTTGTGAAAGAATATTAGACTCACCAGTTGACGTGTATTGCACGCTTGGCACGATTTGTTTACTTTTGAAGTTTGGTAAAAATCGAACATTTCTGCTATTTTGAGCTCAATTTCAAGGCACCTTTCATTGTAAAACCAGTCAAAATCATCTCAATTTCTGTAATATGTCTTCCATTCTATAAAATGAGACCAAGAAAACTAGAATACAACAATAAATACCATACGAAAATACACTGCAAAGTCGCTGATTTATTCCAAAAAAATGGTCAAAGTTTTTTTTTTCTCATTATGCACTGTGTGCTGCAGGATTTTTTTAAAACTGTGCACACTGACCACATAGACCCATTCTTTCATATGAAGGCCTACCAGCTTTCTCCCACTAGATTTGAGGCCGCTAGAATTTATGAGTACTAGTACGTCAAAAACCCCTACGCTTAAGACGTACTAGTACGACCAAAACCCTCAAAGGGTTAAGAACAAGTTATGTGTCTTGTGGAAAGCTAATCATAAGGCTTGGGTCACAAGACAAATTTTCAAAGAGTGGGTCAGTGAAGAGTTTTGCCCCAGTGTGAAAAAATACCTCCAGGAAAAGAAATTGCCACTCAAGTGCCTCCTGTTAATGGACAATGCTCCTGCTCATCCTCCAAACTTATTAGACCTCTTGTCTAAGGACTTCAGTTTTATAAAAGTGAAGTTCTTGCCTCCTGACACCACTCCTCTCCTCCAGCCCATGGACCAGCAGGTCATTTCTAACTTCAAAAAACTCTACACAAAAGCAGTGTTTGAAAAGTGCTTTGAAGTGACCACAGACACTAAGCTGACCCTAAGAGAGTTCTGGAGGAATCACTTCAACATCTACAACTCCATAAGCCTTATAGGTAAGGCTTGGGAGGGAGTGACTTCCAGGACTTTGAACTCTGCTTGGAGACAATTGTGGCCAGATTGTGTCCAAAAGAGGGATTCTGAAGGGTTTGAGGCTGACCCTGACCCTGACCCAGCTCACCCTCTGCCTGTTGTAGACACTGGGGAGCACCCTGGGGTTGGAGGTGAGTGGTGAGGATGAGGAAGAGTTGGTGGAGGACCACAGGGAAGAGCTAACCACTGAAGAGCTGCAAGAGCTTCATCTGGAGCAGTATCAGACCACAGCTGAGGAACTTGCTTCAGAGGAGGAGGAAGAGGGAGTGGATGAGGTGCCTTCTTCAAAGATTAAGGAGATTTGTGCCAAGTGGAATGATGTCCAAATGTTTGTGCAGAAGTACCACCCTGAGCAAGCTGAAACAAGCCATCTTTGCAACAAATTCAGTGACAGAACCATGTCCCATTTTAGGGAAATGTTAAAGAGGCGCCAGAAACAGAGGACTGTGGACAGTTATTTTGTGAGACAGGGGTCCAGTGACTCTCAAGCTGGTCCTAGTGGCATTAAAAAACAGAGAAGGGAAGTAACCCAAGAGAGGGCTTTACCTGAAGTCCTCATGGAGGGGGATTCTCCTTCCAAACACTAACCCCAACTCCATCTCTCCACCTCCCTATCTTCCAGATGCCATCACCAATCTTCAATAAAGGTAAGTAAAAATGTTATTTTATATTTTATATTATATGTATGTATTATTTTATATGTATGTTATTTTATATGTATGTAAAACAGTAATTAATCTCAATAAAATGTATTTTTTGTGTGAATATTTTTGGGTTTCTGGAACGGATTAATTGTATTTCCATTATTTCTTATGGGAAATATTGATTCGAATTTCAGACTTTTCAAAATTAGAACTAGCTCCTGGAACGGATTAAGTTCGATTTTTGAGGTTCCACTGTAGTAACGTTTGACTTACGTCCATTTCAACTTACAGTGGTCCCTCGCTTTTCGTAGTTCTCAGCAATCGTAAATTTCGCCAATCATAGGCGTATTTTTGTATAAACATGGACTCGCTTTTCGTAGGTTGACTCGCGAATAGTAGTTCGTCTGGGACGTGTATGCACGGTGTGAGCCGGGGAGGCCTCCCTACCCAGCCAGTCTGGCATTGTTTACCAGTGAGTGAAGGTCCCCTCAAGTGCTCCTACGAAATATTTCATAACATTCCACTCATTTTAGTGCTTGCAAGTACAGTGGACCCCCGCATAATGATTACCTCCGAATGCGACCAATTATGTAAGTGTATTTATGTAAGTGCGTTTGTACGTGTATGTTTGGGGGTCTGAAATGGACTAATCTACTTCACAATATTCCTTATGGGAATAAATTCAGTCAGTACTGGCACCTGAACATACTTCTGGAGTGAAAAAATATCGTTACCCGGGGGTCCACTGTACTAAATAAGCTACCATGGCTCAAAAGAAAGCTCCTAGTGCCAAGCCTGTAGTAAAGAAGGTGAGAAATATGTACAGTGACAAAGTCTTGGGCCATTTTAGGGAAGTGTTAAAGAGACACCAGAAACAGAGCTCTCTCCACAGTTACTTTACGAGACAGGACTAGAGTGACTCTCAAGGTGGTCCTAGTGGCATTAAGAAACAGAGAAGACAAGCAACCCCAGAGAAGCAATTGGTACCTGAGGTGTTGCTGGAAGGGGATTCCCCTTCCAAACTGTAAACAATCCAACCTCTCTCCTCCTCCAGTCTCCCATACACTAAGAAGAATCTCCAATAAAGGTAAGTGTTATGCTGTTAATGTTTCATTCATCATTTCCCATTGTATTGTTTATGTACTACATGTATATTTCATGTAAAAAAATTTTTTTTTTAATACTTCTGGGTGTCAGGAATGGATTAATTGTATTTACATTATTTCTTATGGGGAAAATTGATTAGCAAATCATAAATTTCATTTATAGTAGCTCCTCCAGGAACGGATTAATTACGAAAAACGAGGGACCACTGGACGACCGATTTGTCGGAACCGAACTTGGTCATAAGTCGGATGGCACCTGTACTCTGATAACTATACTTACGTGTACCTGTATCTAAATAAACTTACACACTGTGCTGGCATGCAGGTACAAATTAAAAGCACTAAAAGTGTCTTAATAGTCTTGAGGATGCCATATTAATGATGATCACAATAATAATATACAATAAAAAATACTCTGAGCTGCATTAAATGTTGTGTACAACCTCTAATCACTTAATGACGGAGTTCCATTCCATAGACCACATCGGCAAATGAATTCGTCGCTAAGTGAGGAGCATAATATAATGGTAGTGGGTTTGTGTCAAGAATCTCTGATATTGTTTTAATGTCACCTTTGCACCATTTCTAACATTTCTGGTATATTCTTAAATGTTTATAGAGTAGTGTACTATATACTGAAATAAAAAGAATAGAGAAAATCAGGTCTAATATACAGTATTTAGGTATGCATACTGGTCAGAGAGCCCACTGTAAGTCCGAGCCATCAGTAAATGAGTATGTCGGTAAGTAAGGAGTGGCTGTATTATGTCAATATAAACATTTTCATTAATCCATCTATGATATTTTTTTTTAATTATATAATACACATGTTACATAACATAGAAACATGATAAATCCACCCCAAAGTAGAATAAATTATGAAATGTTAGGTGTAGATGAGCGTGTATCAACCAAAACCAGACATGTTTGTCTGTATGTTTACATCCTCTGCATCCCTCTCCTCTCTCATTTACTCATTCTCTCTCTGTGGTTTATTCGTTTCACCTCGTTTACTCACCTCTCGCCCTACATTAAGACTACAAATATTTTAAGGTCAGTAATGAGTGTACTGTTAATGCATTTTATCACTCTATTGTGCTCCAACTGTCATACTACAGGGTGTCCACAAAAACACTCCCTGATTTCAAACAGGCATAACATGTAACTTTATTGTAATAATCTTTCACAGTAAGTAGCTTTAGATGCAGGATTTCATTCAGTTTCATGTGGTATAGGGTAGCATTAAAGGCACTCAATGTGCACCCCTATGGTTGCTCAGCAAACATTGATGTGATAGTCCATTTCAGTTAAGACGCTATGAAGCATATCTGGTGTTATCATGCAAACTGCTTCAGTGATCAAAATTTTCAGCTCCTCCAGGGTTGCAGGTAGTGGTGGTACATAAACTGTACTCTTCACATACTCCCAAAGAAAGAAGTCACAAACAGCTAGGTTCAGTGACTTCTGGAAGTGGCCTGCGAGGTCACTGTACCTAACTGTTTGTGATGTCTCAAAACTCCAGACCGTCGCGTTAGCCACTGGACCAGCTAGCCACAATAAGATTCGTGCATTTGTGGTCACAGTGGTGCCTATGCTAACCTTTCTATGGTGTAGAAATATACCTAGTTGGATGAATCTTATTGTGGCTGGCTGGTCCAGAAGCTAGCGCAACAGTCTGGAGTTTTGAGACTCTCTGATCGCGGGTTCTATCCCCGCTCATGGTAATGTCTAACAAGTGTATGTAATTTAACTCTTTCAGGGTCGACAGGCCCTCTCAGAGACTTGTTCTCAGGGTCGGCCAAATTTCAAAAAAAAAAAAAAAAAAAAAAAAAAAATTTCTTATGAAAAGATAGAGAATCTTTTCCCAATCATAATGACACCAAAAGTATGAAATTTGATGGAAAACTTACGGAATTATGCTCTCGCGAAGTGAGCGGTCTCAATGATGTTTAAGCATCGGCAATTTTGCCCACTTTGAGCCCTATTTTTGGCCAATTCCAGTGCACTTGTCGACAAAAATCGTAACTATTTCGCTAGAACTCTATTTTTTCTATCGAATGAGTACAAGAAACCACCCATTTACCGATTTCAACTATCCAATACAGTGGTCAGAATTTAGCAATTTTGCCAATTTCACACAAGTTTCAAAAGATGCCAATTTCTGAACAGGGTCCAGAATAAACAAGAAAGACATTCCTGGCACTAAAATAACATTTCCTCTGTTCATTAGTCATGTCCCCAGGCCCCTCTTACATTCTTTTGCTTTCCACTTTGAATTTTTATTCTCACAAAAAGATTTACTGTTATGCAGACTACTGCATTAGTGTAGAAATGGTATAAATAATATCAGTGCATCTGTGAAAGAATATTAGACTTACCAGTTGACATGTATTGGATGCATAGCATGATTTGTTTACTTTTGAACTTTGGTAAAAATCAAACATTTCTGCTACTTGAGCTCAATCTCAAGGTACTTTTCTTTGTAAAACCAGTCAAAACCATCTCAATTTCTGTAATATGTCTTCCATTCTATAAAATGAGACCAGGAAAATTAGAATACAACAATAAATACAATACGAAAATACAGTGCAAATTCGCTGTTTTAATCCAAAAACACGGTCAAAGTTTTTTTTTTTCTCATTACGCATTGTGTGCTGCAGGATTTTTTTTATACCGCGCACACTGACCACATAGACCCATTCTTTCATATGTAGGCCTACCAGCTTTCTCTCACTAGATTTGAGGGCGCTAGAATTTAGGCATACTAGTACGTCAAAAACCCTGGTGCATATGCTGTACTAGTACGGCTGAGTCCCTGAAAGGGTTAAGGGTCTTCAATCTTTCTTCATAAGGAAGATTTCTAATGCTATGTATTAATTTAGTCATTCTACGCTGAATGCTTTCTAATGAATTTATGACCATTCTGTAATATGGAGACCAGAACTGAGCTGAGTAATCTAGGTGAGGCCTTACTAATGATGTATAAAGCTGTAATATAACTGCTGAACTTCTGTTGCTTACACTTCTTGATATAAATCCAGAAGAGGATTTATATCACTCAGGAGGACACCTTTTCACTGAGGAGGACACTAACAATATCCCAGTAATAAATTTTTATAGTGGGCTTGAAGACGATAAATGATGCAAAATCATAGTCACTAGCAAAATGGTTATCAAACAGATAGACCGACTAAAGCAAAATAAATCCCAGGGCCCTGATGAACTTTTTTCTAGAGTTCTTAAAGAGTGTAAAATGGAACTTTGTGAACCATTGACTAATATTTTTAAGATTTCTCTTCGAACAGGTGTAGTGTCTGATATGTGGAAGATGGCTAATGTAATTCCTATTTTTAAAGCAGGGGACAAGTCGTTTTCGTCAAATTACCGCCCAATAAGCCTAACCTCAATAGTAGGCAAATTACTAGAGTCAATCATAGCTGATAATATAAGAAGCCATCTGGATAAGCACAGCTTGATTAATGATACTCAGCATGGATTCACGAGGAGCCGTTCTTGCCTAACTAATTTATTAACCTTCTTCAGTAAAGCTTTTGAGGCCGTTGATCATGATAAAGAATTCGATATTGTTTATTTAGATTTTAGTAAGGCTTTTGATAGAGTACCGCACCAGAGACTTAAAAAAAGTGGCAGCTCATGGCATAGGTGGAAAAGTGCTGTCATGGATTGAGTCATGGCTCACTAATAGGAAGCAGAGTATGCTTAAATGGGGTTAAATCTGAGTGGGGATCTGTAACAAGTGGCGTACCAAAGGGATCAGTCTGAGGCCCGTTGTTGTTTATAATATATATCAATGACCTTGATGACAGTATTACTAGTGATGTGAGCAAATTCGCCAATGACACAAAGATAGGTAGGATAGTCGATTCAAACGTAGATATCAGGGAACTTCAGGAGGATTTAGACAAACTCTGTTCTTGGTCAGAAAAATAGCAGATGCAATTCAATGTAGATAAATGCAAGGTTCTGAAGCTCAGGAGTGTCCATAACCCTAGCACTTATAAGTTAAATAATAAAGAACTTAGCCATACAGATTGCAAAGAGGACTTGGGTGTTATGGTGAGCAGCAACCTTAGACCAAGACAGCCATGCCTAAGCGTACGTAATAAGGCAAATAGATTATTGGGATGTATATCAAGAAGTGTAAGCAACAGAAGTCCAGAGGTTATACTGCAGCTTTATACATCATTAGTAAGGCCTCATCTAGATTATGCAGCTCAGTTTTGGTCTCCATATTACAGAATGGACATAATTCGTTAGAAAACATTCAGTGTAGAATGACTAAATTAATACATAGCATTAGAAATCTTCCTTATGAAGAAAGATTGAAGACTCATAAATTACATACAGTTCTGGTCACCGTATTACAGAATGGATATAAATGCTCTGGAAAACGTACAAAGGAGGATAACAAAGATGATCCCATGTATCAGAAATCTTCCCTATGAGGATAGACTGAAGGCCCTGAATCTGCACTCTCTCGAAAGGCGTAGAATTAGAGAGGATATGATCGAGGTGTATCAATGGAAAACAGGAATAAATAAAGGGGATGTAAATAGCGTGCGGAAAATTTCCAGCTAAGACAGGACTCGCAGCAATGGTTTCAAGTTGGAAAAATTCAGATTCAGGAAGCATACAGGAAAGCACTGGCTTGGTAATAGAGTTGTGGATGATTGGAACAAACTCCCGAGTACAGTTATTCAGGCTAAAACATTTTGTAGTTTCAAAAACAGGTTAGATAAATACATGAGTGGGTGTGGGTGGGTGTGAGTTGGACCTGACTAGCTTGTGCTGCTGGGTCTGGTGCCATGCTCCATCCTTGAGTGGAGGTGACCGGACTGAGTGGGTCATTGGGCTAATCCGGGGGGTTGGTCATTGGGCTAATCTGAGGGGGAGACATGGACCTGCTCTGCATGGGTCCATAGGCCTGTTGCAGTGTTCCTTCTTTCTTATGTTCTTAAGAGAGAACCCACAGTAATGGATTCAAATTAGACAAATTTAGATTTAGAAAGGACATAGTAAAGTATTGGTTTGGAAATAGGGTAGTTGATGAGTGGAACAATCTACCTAGGTGGGTTATTGAATATAAATATAAATACGTATATCTTTGTATTATACAAATTTTGATTCATTTATAATTAATATTCTACTGTACAACTATGAAATAATTACTTTCCTACTGTACAACTATGATATACTATTTCTCAGTATTAAGTAGAATGTAAGCCAATAATGTTAAGTAAAGTAAAAGGACACAAGTGCAACTAATGTGACATTTATTGTGGCAACGTTTCGCTCTCCAGGAGCTTTATCAAGCCCTGGAGAGCGAAATGTTGCCACAATAAATGTCACATTAGTTGCACTTGTGTCCTTTTACTTTACATATTGTCGGTAATTCTACCAACTTTATTACAATAATGTTAAGTTGGCCCATAATGCCAAGGCATAAAAGAGGCTCTCTTTGCATTGCAACCCACTATTGTATATACACAATCTCAATGTACTGTTTGCAAAGACATCAAATAAATAAAATAAATAAAATAAATAAATTGAGGCTAGGACTTTGGGTAGTTTCAAATTTAGGTTGGATAAATACACGAGTGAGAGGGGTTGGATTTGAGTCGGACTTGCATATATTAGTGGATAGAGTTATTAGACCTTATTTCTTGGGTAGCACTGAAAACTGGGTTGGGCAAATGTTTTGTTAGTGGGATGGATTGTAAAGGACCTGCCTAGTATGGGCCAAGAGGCCTGCAGCAGTGTTCCTCCTTTCTTATGTTCTTATCCCAGTAATCTGTTTGCCTTATTACGTACGCTTAGGCATTGCTGTCTTGGTTTAAGGTTACTACTTATCATAACCCTAAGGCCCTTTTTGCAATCTGTATGGCTAAGTTCTACATTATTTAACTTATAAGTACTAGGATTATGGACACTCCCTAGCTTCAGAACCTTGCATTTACCTACACTGAACTGCATCTGCCACTTTTCTGACCAGGTAATGAGTTTGTCTAAATCCTCCTGAAGTTCCTGACATCTACGTTTGAATCAATAATCCTACTTATCTTTGTGTCATCGATGAATTTGCTCATCTCACTAGCAATTCCCTCACCAAGAACATTGATATATATTATAAACAGCAACGGGCCCAAGACTGTTCCCTGTGGAATGCCACTTGTTACAGATCCCCATTTGGATTTAACCCCATTTATGCACACTCTCTGCTTCCTATTTGTGAGCCATGACTCAATCCATGACAGCACTTTTTCCCCAATGCCATGAGCTGCCACTTTCTTTAACAGTCTTTGGTTCAGTACTCCATTAAAAGCTTTACTAAAAACTAAGTAAACAATATCAAATTCTTTATCGTGATCAACAGCCTCAAAAGCTTTACTAAAGAAAGTTAATAAATTTGTGAATCCATGCTGAGTATCATTAATCAGACTATGCTTATCCAGATGGCTTCTTATAATCTCAGCTATAACTGACTCTAGTAACTTGCCTACAATTGAGGTCAGGCTTATTGGGCGGTAATTTAATGGTAACGGCTTGTCCCCTGCTTTAAAAATAGGAATTACATTAGCCATCTTCCACATATCAGACACTACACCTGTTTGAAGAGATAAATTAAAAATACTAGTTAATGGTTCACAGAGCTCCATTTTGCATTCCTTAAGAACCCTTGAAAAAAGCTCATCAGGACCGGGCGATTTATTTTGTTTCAGTTGGCCTATTTGTTTCATAACCATTTCACTAGTGACTGTGATGTTACATAATTTATCTTCTTCAGGCCCACTATAAAAATTAATTACTGGGATAACAAAATAAGGCACAATACCGTGACAGGAACGATACACAAATAACCCACACATAGAAGAGAGGAGCTTACAGCGACATTTAAGTCCAACTTGGACTTCTTCCCCTTCCCCCATTCCTTTTTTCTCCTTTGGGTTGTCTTTCTTCTGCCCTGTGTATTTGTTCCTTCTTTACTTATTTATTTTATTTTACCCCTCTTGGTGTTCTTGCTCTTACCCTCTCTGGGCACTGAGCTCCCTTGCAGTGCTCCTCTTTCTTAGTATTTGACTGGCTCCTCCTGCTCTTCTTACCTTTCCACTACTACCACCACTACTACTACTACTACTACTACTACTACTACTACTACCACCTCCTGTATATACCCATCCTGCTCTCCTTTTCGTTAGTGTGACTTTGTAAATGGTCCAAGTCGGACCGAAACATCATTGTAAGCTCCTCTCTTCTATGTGCGGGTTATTTGAATTACTGGGATATTGTTAGTGTCTTCATGTGTAAAAACTGAGAGAAAATAATTATTTAAAATCAAGCACATTTCATTCTCTTTGTCAGCAAGATGCTCATAGTTATTTTTAAGGGGACCTATCTTATCTCTAACTTTTGTTCTATACACCTTGAAAAAACTTTTTGGGTTAGTTCTCGAATCCCTAGCAACTTAATTTTCGTAGTCCGGTTTTGCTTTTTTTATCCCCTTTTTAACGTCCCTCTTAATGTCAATACAGTGGACCCTCGGGTAATGGCAGCATCAGCTAATGCCAAAATCGGATAGTGGCACGTTTTTGTGTCAAAATATTGGCTCGGCTAATGCCCAAGAACTCAGTTAAGGGCATTCGTCCTGAATGTGTCCGTGCGGCCTGAGCCCATGTAAGCCCAGTGTGTGTGCTATTGTTTACAAGCAAGGGAGGACGATTCCTTGCATACATGCGATATATTTTGTATTATTCCATTGTTTATAGTCCTTGTAACTGCTAAATAAGCCACCCAGGGCCCAAAGGAAGCTAGTAGTGCCAGCCCTGTGGTAAAGAAGGAAAGAAACACAATAGAATTCAAGAAAAAACTTGCAGCAAAGTACCAAAGTGGAGGAGGAAGAGAGAGGGATGAATGTGCCTTCTGCAGTGATTCAGTGATTCTACGATATGTACAATACTAAAGCAGCAGGTATCGATAAAGGCTATAGTGCCAGCCAGTGAAAAAGTGTAGAATTAACAGTGTAGCAAGTAAGTTAAGCGAGGAAGCGATAGAAAAACGACACAAAAGTAACTCTCCAATGTTGTTGGATGTGCATCGGGGCAATGAACATAACACCGGCCTGATATCCTCCACCACCCTAAACCTCTGCCAGCATCTCCTCCATCAAACTAACTAATTAAACTAACATCTCCTCAAAGGTAAGTGTAAATATAAAAGGACCCCAATGGAAATATGTAAGTCACTCTGACTTTTTTGGGTTATGCTAGGTACTTTACACATATGCTGCTATGTATGATAATCTATGTACTTAACTGTATTTGTGTATACCTGAATAAACTTACTTATTTATAAATTAAAATGTAAATATTTCTTATTTATAAATTACATACATTGTTTAAGTGTGATAGTGTTGGTGGGTTCTTCTGGTGCCTCCACCACCACCACCACTATGTACGGCTTCTCTCAGTGGCCCTTATAAACCCAACAACAACACTTCCATCACTTTATTCTTCTCATACGTTATGACATATTTTATTCATTCTAGAGTATATATCATGTTTCTATTTTATTAATATTGTTTATTATGTCATATTAGATGAATTGTGATAGATAAATAACTACCCGAACACACTGTTCCTAGCTCCGACTAACCCATACGAAGTCTCCCTTATTATCAACACGCTAAAAAACAAGGCAGGAGATTTAAATACCTTACCACCCTTTATATACAAAAAAGTGTCACAAGTGCTATCACCAATCATTGCAACACTCTTTAACAAATCCATTGAATCCTCCACCTTCCCTACAGTACTCAAAATAGCAAGGGTCACCCCGATCCACAAAGGAGGAGACCAAACAGAGTTGAATAACTATAGGCCAATATCCAACTTACACCCTCTCTCAAAAATCTTCGAAAAATTAATTCATAAACGAATCTACTCCTACCTTATCTCCCAAAACATACTCAACCCCTGCCAATTTGGATTCAGGCCAAATAAAAATACTAATGATGCTATTATACACATGCTAGAACATATATACACTGCAATAGAGAAAAAAGAAGTCCCACTGGGGATCTTCATTGACTTACGTAAAGCTTTTGATACAGTTAACCATGACTTGCTCCACGTAAAATTGTCACACTATGGTATAAGAGGGCACTCCCTCAACTACCTCAAGTCATACCTCAGCAACAGAAGCCAATATGTGTATGCAAGTGGGGCAAACTCTTCTGCACAACCAATTACAGTTGGTGTCCCACAGGGAAGTGTCCTTGGCCCTCTTCTCTTTCTCCTATACATAAATGACCTACCAAATGCTTCGCAATTACTCAAACCCACACTATTTGCAGATGACACTACATACGTCTTCTCCCACCCGAGCCCAGTCACGCTAGCCAATACTGTAAATACCGAATTACAGAAAATATCTACCTGGATGAGGACTAACAAACTTACACTAAACATTGACAAAACCTACTTCATTCAGTTTGGTAACAGAGCTACAGATGTCCCTCTTAACATAATGATAAACGGATCACCTATCACAAAGCTAACAGAGGGAAAATTCTTAGGAATCCACCTTGATAACTGACTCAAATTTCATACACATATACAACAAATTTCTAAGAAAATTTCCAAGACTGTAGGCATACTATCGAAGATACGGTACTATGCTCCACAGTCAGCCCTCCTGGCCCTATATCACTCTCTTATTTACCCCTATCTCACCTATGGAATTTGTGCATGGGGCTCAACAACAAGTAACGATCTCAGACCACTAATTACCCAACAAAAGGCTGCAGTTAGAATGATAACAAATTCTCACTATAGGCAGCACACTCCACCAATATTCAATACACTAAACCTACTCACCATACAAAACATTCATACTTATTACTGCACCTATTACATACATAGAACACTTAACTCTGATATTAACCCTCCCCTCAAACATCTCCTTGCCAACCTCAACAGAACACATGACCATAACACAAGGCACAGATCACTCTTTGATGTTCCTCGTGTCCATCTCACACTATGCAAAAACTCAATGCACATAAAAGGCCCTAAAATCTGGAACTCATTACCTGTAAATATAAAAGAAACACTACCTGTTTATAAATTCAAGTCTCTTCTCAAAGATCACTTACTCACCCAAAACCAAATAAATACTGAATAACTGAACCTTATAAATTGTATATCTTAAATGTTTCTCACAATTATATCACATAAATGTTAAACCTAAAACCCAATCTAACTTTATTATTTTTTAAATACACTACCTAACAGAATACTCCATTCTACTGAATGTACAACAATGCATACAACCATATGACCTGTCTTTGTAATACTCACTTGTGCTTTATAGTAATCTGTTTACATTAAAGTTTTATCACTGATGTCATCATTGCTTAGTTCATCTTAAGTTAATTTTAAGCCAGCCCGTAATGCTATGCATAGTATAAGTGGCTTTGGCATGCTGCTCTTATCTGTATTTTTTGTACCTCTGTATGTGTGCTCAAATTTTTAAATAAATAAATAAATAAATAAATATTAGCGTCATACTGAAGCATAATAAACTCGTTTCCCTCTTGTCTCCTACTTGTCTTCCATACACCAACAAGAGTCAACAGAGGTAAGTGTGATATTAAATGTTCATTTATCCATTTTATTAGTGCTTATATTTATTTGTTATTGTTTTCTGTATGTATATCTATATTTAATCTTTAAAAAAATATTTTTTAATACTTTTGACTCTCTGAAACGGATTAATTGAATTTCCATTATTTCTTATGGAGAAGTTTAATAATGCTAAAGGCAAAATCGGTTAAATGCAAGCTCTCTGTAACAGATTAATGCCTTTACCTGAGCGTCCACTGTATACTGATTCATACAGGTCGGCCATCACAAATCCGGCAATCAGTTATTCGGTTCCTTCAGTTATTCGACACTAATTTTGGCTAGCATAATTTCAAATTTCCAGGGTTGCCACACCAACCTGCTGGTACTGTTTGGTGGTGCTACTTGCTGCATAAGTCATTCCAATTTCTTTTCCACCATTTATTGTTTTAACCTGCTTACTTTTAGCCCCAGCCATGGTTCCAATGAATAAAAGAAATGCTTCTCATTATGTAAAGCACCTACACAGTACATTATACATTAAAGATAAGGTGGCTTTGAAGCCACTGTCGGATCCCATGAGCTCAGTCTCATGAAGCAGGAGAATATGGTTATTATTACGCTAATATCAACACTACAGCTTATTTGCCTATCACAACTGATCTAATATGACATAAGAAACAATATAAATAACATAAAACATGTTATATACTCCAGAATGAATAATATTTGGCAAAACACCGAGCAGTTCGACAGTTATGAAGAGGATATGGTAAACAAATACCATTCTCCTATCCTTGTCTTGGTGGCTTATATTAGAGAAAATGGAGTATAGCACAGGGCTAACTATGACATACACTCATACTCCTCCATAAACATGAAACAAAAAAGTTATTTTCTCTCTATAGATTATCACACATAGCAGCATATGTGTAGAGAACCTAGGATAACCCCAAAAAAGTCAACATGGCTTATTTTTAGTACCTGGCTTGGGTTAGCCATATATGAGTTTTGGTAAATATTCAATTCCCAGCCAGGGTAGAAACATTAGGCATGTTTCTTTACACCTGTTGTCTATGTTTACCCATTAGTAAATGGGTACCTGGGTGTTAGCCGACTAGTGTGGGTGTTATCCTGGGACACTGACCTAATTTTCTTGAAATACTCAGCATAACAAGTGCCTTTCTATACAGTAGTATGTCACTGATGTCAGCTAGGCCTGTATACCTTGTACATGTACGTGTAGTAATTAAAGATATTATTATTATTATTATTATTATTATTATTATTATTATCATATTATTATTATTTTCTCAGCTGTTTGTTGGGCAATGTATGATGGAAAGATCTTCATGTACACCAAAAATGAAAGAAATCAGACAATAAATAGCGGAGTTCACTTCTCAGCCATTAGCGGTCGCTTAGCGGTATATTTTTGTATGGTTGTTATGGTTATATTCTCATTTTTTTGGTCTCATTTGATAGAATGAAAGATATATTACAGAAATAGATATGATTTTCATTGCTTTCATGATGAAAAGTACCTGGAAATTGCGCTCACAGTAGCGAAAATTTTCTATTCTTTAGCGAAGCTCGAGAGTAAAAAAATGATGTCACCATCCAATACCTGTCCGCCTGCCAGTCTAAATTTCAGTACGGAGTCAAGAATGGATTGACATTATTTATACAATTATTACAATAATGCAGTAGTCTGCATAACAGTAAATCTTCGATTTTTTTGTGAATAAAAATTCCAAGTGGTAAGCAAGAGTAATATAAGAGGGGCCTGGAGACGTGACTAATGAACAGAGAAAATGTTATTTTAGTGCCAGGAATGTCTGCATTGTTTATTCTGGATCCTATTTTGAAATTGGCATCTGTTGAAATTTGTGTGAAATAGGCCAAATTGCCAATTTCTGACCACTTTATTGGGTAGTTGAAATAAGTGAATGGGCGGTTTCCTGTACTCAGTTGACAGACTAGAAGTAAATAAGTTTATTCAGGTATACACAAATACAGTTACATAGATTATCATATATATCAGTGTATGTATAGAGAACCTAGGATAACCCAGAAAAGCCAGACAAAGTGACTTATTTCCAGTACCTGGCTTGGGCTTGCCATATGTGATTTTTGGTAAATATTTCTTTTTTCTCAGTTGTTTGTTGGGCTATCTCACTGAAACTTGGGCAATGTATGATGGAAAGATGCTTCTTAACGTACAACAAAAATAAAAAAGACGGACGATAAATAAGGGAGTTCACTTCTCAGCCATTTGCCGCCTCTTTGCAGTACATTTTCATAAGGTTTTTATGGTTGTATTCTCATTTTTTGAACTCACTTGAGAGAATGGAAGATATATTACAGAAATAGACATGATTTTGATTGCTTTCATAACGAAAAGTACCTTGAAATTGAGCTCAAAGTAGCGGAAATGTTCGATTTTTGCCGATGTTCAATGAACTGTGTAAGTCAAGTTGGTTAATTTTATTAAGTGTATTCTAACCTAACCACTCTGTAATTCGGCAAACTCAGTAATCCGGCACACTACAGGTCCCAATGATGCCGGATTTGTGATGGAGGACCTGTAATATGACCTTCACCTATTTTGATATGTCTATAAATTCCTTTCTTCTGCCCTAAAAGATATTTGAGCCTATTATTCATCCATTTTGGGTCATTTTATTCAATCTGATTTCTTTATATGGGGTAAAGGTAGTAGGTTGGTAGACAGCAACCACCCAGGGAAGTACTACCGTCCTGCCAGATGACTGTGAAACAGAAACCTGTAACTGTTTTGCATGATGGTAGGATTGCTGGTTTCTTTTTCTGTCTCATAAACACGCTAGATAACAGGGATATCTTGCTACTCCTACTTACACTTTGGTCACACTTCACAGACACGCACATGCATATACATATACATACATCTAGGTTTTTCTCCTTTTTCTAAATAGCTCTTGTTCTTCTTTATTTCTTCTATTGTCCATGGGGAAGTGGAAAAGAATCTTTCCTCCGTAAGCCATGCGTGTCGTATGAGGCGACTAAAATGCCGGGAGCAATGGGCTAGTAACCCCTTCTCCTGTAGACATTTACTAAAAAAGAGAAGAAGAAAAACTTCATAAAACTGGGTTGCTTAAATGTGCGTGGATGTAGTGTGGATGACAAGAAACAGATGATTGCTGATGTTATGAATGAAAAGAAGTTGGATGTCCTGGCCCTAAGCGAAACAAAGCTGAAGGGGGTAAGGGAGTTTCAGTGGGGGGAAATAAATAGGATTAAATCTGGAGTATCTGAGAGAGTTAGAGCAAAGGAAGGGGTAGCAGTAATGTTAAATGATCAGTTATGGAAGGAGAAAAGAGAATATGAATGTGTAAATTCAAGAATTATGTGGATTAAAGTAAAGGTTGGATGCGAGAAGTGGGTCATAATAAGCGTGTATGCACCTGGAGAAGAGAGGAATGCAGAGGAGAGAGAGAGATTTTGGGAGATGTTAAGTGAATGTATAGGAGCCTTTGAACCAAGTGAGAGAGTAATTGTGGTAGGGGACCTGAATGCTAAAGTAGGAGAAACTTTTAGAGAGGGTGTGGTAGGTAAGTTTGGGGTGCCAGGTGTAAATGATAATGGGAGCCCTTTGATTGAACTTTGTATAGAAAGGGGTTTAGATATAGGTAATACATATTTTAAGAAAAAGAGGATAAATAAATATACAAGATATGATGTAGGGCGAAATGACAGTAGTTTGTTGGATTATGTATTGGTAGATAAAAGACGGTTGAGTAGACTTCAGGATGTACATGTTTATAGAGGGGCAACAGATATATCAGATCACTTTCTAGTTGTAGCTACACTGAGAGTAAAAGGTAGATGGGATACAAGGAAAATAGAAGCATCAGGGAAGAGAGAGGTGAAGGTTTATAAACTAAAAGAGGAGGCAGTTAGGGTAAGGTATAAACAGCTATTGGAGGATAGATGGGCTAATGAGAGCATAGGCAATGGGGTCGAAGAGGTATGGGGTAGGTTTAAAAATGTAGTGTTAGAGTGTTCAGCAGAAGTTTGTGGTTACAGGAAAGTGGGTGCGGGAGGGAAGAGGAGCGATTGGTGGAATGATGATGTAAAGAGAGTAGTAAGGGAGAAAAAGTTAGCATATGAGAAGTTTTTACAAAGTAGAAGTGATGCAAGGAGGGAAGAGTATATGGAGAAAAAGAGAGAGGTTAAGAGAGTGGTGAAGCAATGTAAAAAGAGAGCAAATGAGAGAGTGGGTGAGATGTTATCAACAAATTTTGTTGAAAATAAGAAAAAGTTTTGGAGTGAGATTAACAAGTTAAGAAAGCCTAGAGAACAAATGGATTTGTCAGTTAAAAATAGGAGAGGAGAGTTATTCAATGGAGAGTTAGAGGTATTGGGAAGATGGAGGGAATATTTTGAGGAATTGTTAAATGTTGATGAAGATAGGGAAGCTGTGATTTCGAGTATAGGACAAGGAGGAATAATATCTTGTAGGAGTGAGGAAGAGCCAGTTGTGAGTGTGGGGGAAATTCATGAGGCAGTAGGTAAAATGAAAGGGGGTAAGGCAGCCGGGATTGATGGGATAAAGATAGAAATGTTAAAAGCAGGTGGGGATATAGTTTTGGAGTGGTTGGTGCAATTATTTAATAAATGTATGGAAGAGGGTAAGGTACCTAGGGATTGGCAGAGAGCATGCATAGTTCCCTTGTATAAAGGCAAAGGGGATAAAAGAGAGTGCAAAAATTATAGGGGGATAAGTCTGCTGAGTATACCTGGTAAAGTGTATGGTAGAGTTATTGTTGAAAGAATTAAGAGTAAGACGGAGAATAGGATAGCAGATGAACAAGGAGGCTTCAGGAAAGGTAGGGGGTGTGTGGACCAGGTGTTTACAGTGAAACATATAAGTGAACAGTATTTAGATAAGGCTAAAGAGGTCTTTGTGGCATTTATGGATTTGGAAAAGGCGTATGACAGGGTGGATAGGGGGGCAATGTGGCAGATGTTGCAAGTGTATGGTGTAGGAGGTAGGTTACTGAAAGCAGTGAAGAGTTTTTACGAGGATAGTGAGGCTCAAGTTAGAGTATGTAGGAAAGAGGGGAAATTATTTCCCAGTAAAAGTAGGCCTTAGACAAGGATGTGTGATGTCACCGTGGTTGTTTAATATATTTATAGATGGGGTTGTAAGAGAAGTAAATGCGAGGGTCTTGGCAAGAGGCGTGGAGTTAAAAGATAAAGAATCACACACAAAGTGGGAGTTGTCACAGCTGCTCTTTGCTGATGACACTGTGCTCTTGGGAGATTCTGAAGAGAAGTTGCAGAGATTGGTGGATGAATTTGGTAGGGTGTGCAAAAGAAGAAAATTAAAGGTGAATACAGGAAAGAGTAAGGTTATGAGGATAACAAAAAGATTAGGTGATGAAAGATTGAATATCAGATTGGAGGGAGAGAGTATGGAGGAGGTGAATGTATTCAGATATTTGGGAGTGGACGTGTCAGCGGATGGGTCTATGAAAGATGAGGTGAATCATAGAATTGATGAGGGGAAAAGAGTGAGTGGTGCACTTAGGAGTCTGTGGAGACAAAGAACTTTGTCCTTGGAGGCAAAGAGGGGAATGAATGAGAGTATAGTTTTACCAACACTCTTATATGGGTGTGAAGCATGGGTGATGAATGTTGCAGCGAGGAGAAGGCTGGAGGCAGTGGAGATGTCATGTCTGAGGGTAATGTGTGGTGTGAATATAATGCAGAGAATTCGTAGTTTGGAAGTTAGGAGGAGGTGCGGGATTACCAAAACTGTTGTCCAGAGGGCTGAGGAAGGGTTGTTGAGGTGGTTCGGACATGTAGAGAGAATGGAGCGAAACAGAATGACTTCAAGAGTGTATCAGTCTGTAGTGGAAGGAAGGCGGGGTAGGGGTCGGCCTAGGAAAGGTTGGAGAGAGGGGGTAAAGGAGGTTTTGTGTGCGAGGGGCTTGGACTTCCAGCAGGCATACGTGAGCGTGTTTGATAGGAGTGAATGGAGACAAATGGTTTTTAATACTTGACGTGCTGTTGGAGTGTCAGCAAAGTAACATTTATGAAGGGGTTCAGGGAAACCGGCAGGCCGGACTTGAGTCCTGGAGAAGGGAAGTACAGTGCCTGCACTCTGAAGGAGGGGTGTTAATGTTGCAGTTTAAAAACTGTAGTGTAAAGCACCCTTCTGGCAAGACAGTGATGGAGTGAATGATGGTGAAAGTTTTTCTTTTTCGGGCCACCCTGCCTTGGTGGGAATCGGCCAGTGTGATAATAAAAAAAAAAAAATGTTCTTTTTGCAGCATGTACAGGTTTCCCTCATCATTCGCGTTTTCAACTTTTGCAGGCTTCACACATTTGCGAATTCCCACCACCAAATTCCCAGCTGCCAAATTCCCAACTGCCAAATCATATTTAAGTTTCCTGCCACCAGCACGTCCCTACTACCCTCCCTCCAACTCCCACAACTGGCAGCCAGCCCTCCCACAACTGTGTGGTGAGTGTTTTGTTTGTTCATTATTTGCTATTAAACTACAGTATAAATATTGTCAACCCATTCATGACTGAATATTGGAATGGCTATTCAGACAGGTATTGGACAGTGACATCATATGTTTACTCTTAAACACGGCAAAGAATCAAACATTTCTGTAACTGCTAATAATAATAATAATAATGATAATACAATAGAATTGAAGGAAATTGTACAAAAATACGAGGGTTGAAGCAGTGGTGGAAGAAGTGGTTGACGCATCGTCAGTCAGTGTGCCTTTGTTTATGCTCGAGTGAGCATTAGTCTCCACACTCTAACCAAACATTTCACAATAATTCATTGTGTTTGGTGCTTGTAGATTGAGTGTGTTTGGAGTGGAAGAGGCAGTGGGTGAGGCAGTGGTTGAGGCAGTGGTTGAGGCAGTGGTAGAGGCAGTGGTTGAGGCAGTGGTTGAGGCAGTGGTTGAGGCACTGGTGGAGGCAGTGGTATTTAATAACAAACATGTTATTAAACCATAACATGTATGTATTTAGAACAATATTTTACGACATTTTCATGTATTTTATGATTGTTCATGGTTCAACAAGTTAAGGAAGCAGTATTATATTACATTTCCCTACAATATATTGGGGCACCAAACATTCGCGATTTTTTCAACATTCACGAGGATCTTGATACCTTAACCCTCACGAATGTTGAGGGAGACCTGTATAGTGTTCAGAAAGCTGTTGTAATAATAGCTCTGTTCGTTACCCCAGTCCAGAGATAAGTGTTCTCTAAGCCCATTGTAATCTGCTAAGTGAAAACTGGGGACCATTACTGAATTATCCCTACTGTCATAGTCCCATTCTATGCTAAAGGTAATTGATTTGTGATTGCTTGTGCCGAGTTCCTCTGTAATTTCAAAATTATTAACAAGGGTTTCCTTGTTTGCCAGATCCAACTCAAGCAGGTTATTTCCCTTGTAGGTTCTGTCACAAACTGGTTCAGAAAACAATCCTGAACTACTTCTAAGAAGTCGTTTGATTCTAAACTCCCACTCAAGAAATTTCAATCAATCTGATTAAAGTTAATGTCCCATAGAATTACTACATTATCATGCCTTGTGGCCTTAACAATTTCCTTCCATAGTAGTCTCCTCTGGTCCCTATCTAAGTTTGGGGGATGGTATATTACTCCTAGAATCAATTTTTCATGCCCCTCTGAAAATTCTATCCAGACTCTGTATGTGTTATTTCAGACTTAATACCCGTTTTTATGCAACAGTTCAAGCGATCTCAGACATACAGTGCCATCCCACCCCCCTTCCCGATACTTCTATCTACTTGGAACAATTTAAAACCTTGAATGTGACATTCCACAGGCATGTCCTGACTTTTTGAATTAAACCATGTCTCAGTGATGGCAAATACACCAATGTTACCTGCACTAGCAACTAATTTCAACTCGTCCATCTTATTCCTAGTACTACGGCTATTAGCATAATACAGTGGAACCTCAAAAATCGAACTGCTCCCAACACAACCAATTATGTAAGTGTATTTTTGTAAGTGTTTTTATAAGCGTATTTTTGAGGGTCTGAAATGGACTAATCTAATTTACATTATTCCTGATGGGAATAAATTCATTCGGTAAAGGCACTCGATCAACCTTCTGGACTGAAGAAAGTTCGATATTTGAGGTTCCACTGTATATTTTTAAAGACCCTCCTTTCTCTTTACCCTTCCTGCTCATTTCTGTTTTTCCACTATTACTGTCCTTGTCCCCTCATTCTGTCTATTACTAGTTCCCCTAGAACTCATAATATTACTACACTGGGACTTCTTTGTATTCCAGCCAAAACCCATACCATTAACTATTCCTAGTTTAAAGCCCTAACAGCTCCCTCCACTGCAGCTGCCAGTGCCCCCACCCCAGACCTAGATAAGTGAACCCCATCCCTGGCATACATGTCATTTCTGCCATAGAAGAGGTCCCAGCTGTCAATTAATGTTACCGCATTTTCCTTAGAGTATTTGTCCAGCCAGCAGTTTACAACAATTACCCTGGACAACCATTCATTTCCAACTCCTCTCCTTGGCAAAATACCACGTATGACAGGGTTCCCACCCTTCTTCCTAATTATCTCTATTTCTGACCTATACCTGCCAATCAGGTCCTCACTCCTACATCTGCCAACGTCGTTGCCTCCAGCACTGAGACACATAATAAGATTGCTCCTATTACCTCTCATGATGTCGTCCAGATGGCTAACAATATCCTTCATCCCAGCCCCAGGAAAACACACCCTCTGCCTCCCATTTCTATCCCAAAGACAAAAAGCCCTATACATTTACTTAATCTGAGTGTCCCCAACTAAAACAATGTTCTTAACTCGACTGGCGGTATTCACAACATTCTCGACGGTCTTAGTAGAGATGGTCTTCGCTGGGATGTCTTCACTGGCTGGCTTCACTGTTTTGTTAGCAATTCTCTTTGTTGGAAGATCATGGGTGGTCAACTCACATTCGTCTGGTAGCATAGAAAAGGAGTTTGAGGTTACCACAGCAGTCTCTTTTTTCTTCATTGTTTCCTCCTCTCCTTCTTGATCCTCAACTTCGTTCTATGCTGTCCGGCCACTGCCCAGGTTCCCTTCTTGACCTGAGGACTCGCAACAGGAGGACTACTACAAACCTTCCTGTTTTCCTCCATCAATCGCCGTATCTCAAGCTTCGCTACCCTCAATTCCTCTTTAACCCTTTCAGGGTTGGTGCCGTACTAGAACGGATTGCACACCAGGGTTGGTGCCATACTAGTATGCATAAATTCTAGCGCCTTCAAACCTAGCGAGAGAAAGCTGGTAGGCCTACAAATGAAAGAATGGGTCCATGTGGTAAGTGTGCACAGTATAAAAAATATCCTGCAGCACACAGTGCATAATGAGAAAAAAAATTCCAACCGTGTTTGTGCTTTAAAACAGCGACTTTGCAGTGTATTTTCATATACTATTTATGGTCGTATTCTGGTTTCCCTGGTCTCATTTTATTGAATGGAAGACATATTACAGAAATTGAGAAGATTTTGATTGGTTTCACAAAGAAAAGTACCTTGAAATTGAGCTCAAAGTAGCAGAAATGTTCGATTTTCGCCAAAGTTCAAAAGTAAACAAATCATGCCATGCGTCCAATACAAGTCAACTGGTGAGTCTAATATTCTTTCATAAGTGTGCTGATATTATTTATACCATTTCTACACAAATGCAGTAGTCTGCATAAGAGTAAATCTTTTATTTTTTGTGAGAATAAAAATTCAAAGTGGAAAGCAAAAGAAATGTAAGAGGCCTCTGGATGTGACTAATCAACAGAAAAAAAACGTTTTTTTAGCGCCAGGATGTCTTTCTTGTTTATTCTGGACCCTATTTGGAAATTGGCATCTTTTGAAATTTGTGTGAAATTGGCAAAATTGCCAATTTCTGACCACTTTATTGGATAGATGAAATAAATAAATGGTGGTTTCTTGTACTCATTTGATATAAAAAATGGAGTTCTAGCGAAATAGTTATGATTTTTGTCGACTGGTACATTGGAATTGGCAGAAAATAAAGCTCAAATTGGCGAAATTGCCGATGCGTAAACATCGTCGAGATTGCTAACTTCGTGAGAGCATAATTCCGTAAGTTTTCCATCAAATTTCACACTTTTATTGTCATTGGGATCAGGAAAAGATTCTCAGTCATTTCATAAGAAAAAATCATTTTTTTTTTTTTTTTAAATTTTGGACCCTAAGATCAAGTTTAGGAGAGGGTCTGCAGACCCTGAAAGGGTTAAGCTGCTGGTAAAGTTGCTCGATGGAGGGCATCTTGGTTTAGTCCACAGGGAGTACATTAGACATGTCCTCACTGAGCTAAGTACAGGTCACCACTGAGTTAAGTACAGGTCACCACTGAGCTAAGTACAGGTCACCAATGAGCTAAGTACAGGTCACCATATGATAAAGCTGTACACATGACAACTTTACACATAATAAAGCTCTACACTTGAGATTTGACTTAAACCTTTGAGTTTTTCTTCAACAGTGCTGTTAACCCTTTCAGGGTTGGTGCCATACTACTATGGCTTGCGCACCATACTACTATGGCTTGCGCACGTGTAAATTCTAGCGGTTTCAAATTAAGCGGGCAACAGCTGGTAGGCCCAAATTTGAGAGAATGGGTCTGCATGGTCAGTGTGCACGGTAGGAAAAAATTCAGGGACCCAGTGGTGCATTGTGGGAATGCTATTTTAGTACACCTTGCTCATCATACCTCACAGTAAGAAACTCCTCACTCCTCGGCAAACTGGGACACTTTTGTTCCCCAATGACACTTCTAATACAGATGGAAGTGTCAATGAAGATAAGTTTCAAGGCTTTGATGAGGTTGTGACCGAAACTAATGACCTTAATACTGGTAAAAGTGAGGAAAATCCAGATGGCCCTCAACCTTCCACCTCTGGTGCTAGGCCGTCTTGTTCACTTTCAGTTGTACCAGAACGAAAGAGGAAACTCATATTTTCCCATATCCAGGACTCAGATGTGAGCAATGGTGATGATAGTGGTAGTGAATATGAACTCCAAGTGCTTGACAACATTTCCAGTAGTGAGAGTGAAGTAGAATATTCTCCAGTGAAGCGTCAGTATATACAATGGTACGTATATGCACTCTGGTAGTGTGCCACATGCTATTCCAAGGGGAAGGTGTACATCTCAGAGTACATCCTGTGGCTGTACAACAGGAACAGATAGTGAAAATGAAGAAGATAGTGCTGCAATTGGGATGGAAAATGTGAATGCATCTGTTGGTGGTAGTGGTGGTGTCAGCGGTGAGGCACCAGCAGTGGGCCATGCTGCCACCCACGCCGCTGACTCAGCTGAACTACAACAAAGGCCACTGTCCCCAACCCACCCACCACACCAACCTCCACAACCACAACCTCCACAACCACTTGTCAGTACCCAGTACCCACCAGCAGACCGCACCTGGGATTGGCAGGAAGCTGACAATTTTGTTCCAAATCCCCATCACTTTGATGAAAGCCAAAGTGGAATACGGCCATCTTGTGCACTTGGGAACAACGCCACTGAACTGGAATGTTTTGAGTTATTCTTTGACGAACCCCTGATGGAAATTATTGTCAGGGAAAGCAACAGATACTTCGATTACACCATGGCAAATGCAATACTTTCACCAAAATCACGTCTACACAAGCGGAAACAGACAACTGTGGCTGAGATGTATTTTTTTTTTTTGCCACAATAATGCTTATGCCACATGTGTATAAGCAGTGTCAAATCATACTGATCGACAGACCGCCTGATTGCAACTCCAGGTTCCAGTGATATTATACCAGTGAATCAATTTGTGCTGCTGTTACGTATGCTTCACTTCTGAGACAAAACCAGGCCTGACAGAAATGACAGGTTATATAAGATTAGGAATGTGTTTGTGTATCTGAAACAGAAATTCAATATGTACTTTTATCCATTCTGGAAGCTTGTTATTGGTGAGTCTTTGATTCTGTTCAAAGGAAGACTGTCATTCAAGCAGTAAATACCAAGCAAGAGGAAAAGCTTTGGTATAAAGTTGTTTGTTCTTTGTGACTGCTACAGTGGTATTGTATTGGATATAATTGTGTACACTGGAAGTAATACATTGCGAGATACCAGGAAGTTACTGAATATCTCTGGTGATGTGGTTAGAACAATGATGGAACCATATCTTGGTAAGGGGCATATATTATATACTGATAACTGCTACACAAGCCCCTTACTGAGTGATTTCTTGCAAGTGAACATTACAGATATGTGTGGCACAGTGCGTGGAAGTCATAAACATATGCCTAGGTTCGACGCTGGCACTCGTAGAGGTGAGGTGCAGGCATTTGCTGCCAATGACATCATGGCATTTTGGTGGCATGAGAGACGAGATGCCACACTGTTGTCATCAGTTCATCCTAACAAAATGGCAGACACTGGCAGGCAGCATAGAGAGAGCAATGAACCCATTCTAAAACCTGCAGTTGTGATGGACTACACCCTCAATATGCATTCTGTGGACAAATGTGACATGCAGATTGGGTTTGCTGATTGTGTTCGCAAGAGTTATAAGTGGTACATAAAACTCCTTTTCCATATTATGGACATTTCCATGCTCAATGCTTACAATATGTATAAGATGAGGACCAGAAACAAACCACCATATGGCGAATTTTGTCTGTCTGTCATCAGACAAATAATAATCAAGTAAAAGGAACAACACCTGAAATAGAAAACCCCCCACAAAATTATCAACAACTACCTTCTCGTCTGAAGGCTGGTGATCACTTTCTAATGAAACTGCCTGCTACCGCTTTCAAGAAAAATGCTCAAAAGAGGTGTTATGTCTGCACATACAAAAAAAATGCCCGCAACAACGCAGAGACACTCGTTTTATGTGTGAGGAGTGTAAAACACCATTGTGCATAACACCGTGGTTCAAAAACTTCCACAGGCTCCAGAACTTCTAAGAACGTGTCTAGTGACTGTATATATGTACGTATATATAATATAGAAAAATTGTAATAAACAACATTTTACTTTGTTCCTTTGTGTAAACATGTTTTGTAAACAATACAGTGGACCCCCGGTTTACGATATTATTTCATTCCAGAAGTATGTTTAGGTGCCAGTACTGAACGAATTTGTTCCCATAAGGAATATTGTGAAGTAGATTAGTCCATTTCAGACCCCCAAACATACATGTACAAATGCACTTACATAAATACACTTACATAAATGGTCGCAATGGGAGGTGATCGTAAAGCGGGGATCGACTGTATAATGACAACAGTGTTTGTACAGTGATTGTGTAGTACAGAAAGAGTGAATATTTACAAAATAGTCCTCATGTTGGTCTCACAGGCCATAAAGTACTTGAAAAAAATATATTAAAAAATAATAGAAAAAGGTAGAAAAAAAAATAAATGATTACTGGGTGACTGGCAGTCGACAATGTTGCTGTATGCAGTTCAATTTCTGTCAACTTCACGCCTCCATACCTCGGTAAGTGTTGATGGCAAAAGAAACTTTTTTAGCCTATAAAATTTAGAAAAACAAAAAAGACTATTTTTTTCGAATATTTTTCAACCCTGAGAACAAGTTTGGGAGAGGGCCTGTCGACCCTGAAAGGGTTAAAAACCTGTCACATCCACTTCCCTCCATGTACCTTTTGTGGTGAAGACGTGACACTTCTCTGCATGAACTGGACCATTTCTTCACTGCTCTGTCACCGCCTAGTAACATTCTAGCAACGTCGAACGCCAGCTGCTCCTCTGTCTTGATCCCCAGATCACACAGCGCTACCACAGTGGTTTACATCAAATACTGTTTAACATATGACTGATGCACAGGAATACCAAGAGAAAGGCAACAATTATTATTATTATAACTAGTATTATTATTATTATACAGCCTCTCCTCACTTACAATGGGCTCTCTGACCAGTATTCAAACCTAATTAATGTATATTAGAGCTGATTTACTCTATTCTGTTTATTTCTAATATATAGTACACTACTGTATAAACATTTAAAAATATACCAGAAATGTTGTAAGTGGTGCAAAGGTGATACTGAAACAACATCAAAGATGACTGACACAAACTCACTATCATTATAGTAAGCTCCTCACTTAGTGACGAATTCATTTAACAAATTCATCACTTAACGATGGAACTCCGTCATTAAGTGAGGAGAGGCTGTATTCCTGGATAGCACTACACTCATGAAGGTTTCTCACTGGTGCACAGTAAAAGGATAGAAGCAGAAAAGAAGGTGGTCAATAAATCAGTGTCAGTTAAGAACTAAGCGAGCAAATTTATATAAGAAGAGTGCAAACCAATATCGAAAATGAGAGGAAGTAGCATAAATATTGTTAGGTAAGACACATATGCAACAGTTAGGTATCTTTATTATGAAACATTTCGCCTACACAGTAGGCTTCTTCAGTCAAGTACAGAAAAGTTGATAGAAGCAGAAGATACTTGAAGACGATGTAATCAGTCCATCACCCTTAAAGTTTTGAGGTGGTCAGTCCCTCAGTCTGGAGAAGAGCATTGTTCCATAGTATGAAACAATCTATGGAACAATGCTCTTCTCCAGACTGAGGGACTGACCACCTCAAAACTTTAAGGGTGATGGACTGATTACATCGTCTTCAAGTATCTTCTGCTTCTATCAACTTTTCTGTACTTGACTGAAGAAGCCTACTGTGTAGGCGAAATGTTTCATAATAAAGATACCTAACTGTTGCATATGTGTCTTACCTAACAACCTGTCGGTATTTTATACCATTTTAATGTTCAGCATAAATATTATAGAAGGCCAAGTTTATCAAAGCTGATGCAAAAGTAAAATGTAAATGTAGACCAGTAGTAATTAGACATTAAATGCAGTGAAGCTGTTATGCAGGGTTCTGCATGACATTGTACAGTGGACCCCCGGTATTCGATATTAATCCGTTCCTGAGAGCTCATCGAATACTGAAAATATCGAAAAGCGAATTAATTTTCCCCATAAGAAATAATGAAAATAAATTAATCCGTGCAAGACACACAAAAGTATGAAAAAAAATTTTACCACATGAAATATTAAGCTTAATGCAATAACAGTAGAATAATTGACACTTACCTTTAATGAAGATCTGGTGATGATTGATGGGATGGGAGGAGGGGAGTGTGTCGAAGTTGTTACTGTTTAGAAGGGGAATCCCTTTCCATTAGGACTTGAGGTAGAAAGTCCTTTTCATGGGTTACTTCCCTTCTTCTTTTAATGCCACTAGGACAAGCTTGAGAGTCACTGGACCTCTGTCGCCGTTCCTTTAAGATTTGTCTAAAATGGGCCATAACATTGTCATTGTAATAGTCACCAGCACGGCTTGCAATAGCTGTGTTAGGGTGATTTTCATTCATAAAGGTTTGCAGTTCAACCCACTTTTCACACATTTCCTTAATTTTTGAAGTAGGCACAATGGATTCCACAACTGGCGTAGGCTTCTCAGGGCTAGCCCCAAACCCTTCAAAATCTTTCTTAATTTCCATACTAATTCTCACCCTTTTTACCACAGGGTTGGCACTAGAAGCTTTCTTGGGGCACATGGTGACTTATTTTGCAGAAACAAGCACCAAAAACAGTGATAATATGGAATGTACCGAATGTATCCTTAGATGCGTGCACACTGCCTGGCTTGTAAACACTGGCACACATGGGGTAGTTCAGGCCACACGTGGACACGTCTCGTACGAATCGCATCGAATACCGGGTTTTCGATCGGATACCGAGGTGAAATTTATGCGTTAAAATGCATCGAATACTGGATTTATCGGATACTGATGCCATCGAATTCCGGAGGTCCACTGTAATGCATATACAGAAGAGAAGGGTATCATAACAGCATGAATGTTATAATTGCAAAGAATAATTTTACAATTCATAATGTGCATTTGGGGGTACTGTAAAGTACTCTAACGGTAACTATAAAGAAATCCTGCTAGGTAATTTTCCAACTGTGTTTGGGTACGCGGGGTAAGTGTGGCTGGGGGGAGTCACGTGGAGTCAGCATGGTGTGGAGGCTGGCATTGGAGATGCTGTGTATTTAAGCTAAGTTTGTAGTTGTGTGCTCCTTTTGTTTAGCTAACCCAAGCCATAGGCTCTTCTATGGCTTAACTGTATGGTCACCTAGGCTCTGATATGGTCAGGGCACTGTGGGATGAGTGACGAAATAAGAAATGGGGTTGGTATAAGAGTAGTGATGACCTGGCGCTGACTAGGCCGAGTGTTATGGTTACTGGACTGCCAGCCGCCTGCTTCTTGTGCCCGCTATGTGGGCGTTTAGCATAGAAGATAGATGAAGGTATTTCTAGAGAGTGTATATAGTGTTATGTTAAATAAATAGATATATTTTCCTAACTAGGATTTTTTGCCTAACCCTCTATTAACCAACCCATTGAAGTAACAAATGCTAGTTTAGAGCTTTCTGTTTTGACTGGCATAGCCCTGGGTGGCCTGTTTATGCTTGAGATGAGTGTAACTTTTACCTTTGCCCTTAGACAAGGCTCTAGCCCCCAGCTATCCCACTTTTCTGCATAACATGGGGGCCTGTATATGGGAGAATTATCAAATTTTATGTGGTGATTCAAGTTTGCAACCTGGAAAGTCAATAATCATTCTTTACTGGGTTGGTTAAAGGAAACATTCACTACAATACTCACACTAAAATAATAATTTACCTTTGTTTGCAATATTGCTGGTTTTTAGGGTGTTATTATTAACTAATACCCTGTGTATAATTTACCTTTGTTTGCAATATTGCTGGTTTTTAGAGTGTTATTATTAACTAATACCCTGTTCATATTTTACCTTCGCAATATTGCTGGTTTTTAGGGTGTTATCATTAACAAATACCATGTGCATAATTTACCTTTGTTTGCAATACTGCTGGTTTTTAGAGTGTTATTATTAACTAATACCCTGTGCATATTTTACCTTTGCAATATTGCTGGTTTTTAGGGTGTTATTATTAACTAATACCCTGTGCATAATTTACCTTTGCAATATTGCTGGTTTTTAGGGTGTTATTATTAACTAATACCCTGTGCATATTTTACCTTTGTTTGCAATATTGCTGGTTTTTAGGGTGTTATTATTAACTAATACCCTGTGCATATTTTACCTTTGTTTGCAATATTGCTGGTTTTTAGGGTGTTATTATTAACTAATACCCTGTGCATAATTTACCTTTGTTTGCAATATTGCTTGCTTTTCGGGTGTTATTAATACCTGATATTTTGTGCATAATTTCCACTGCAGGTGCAATCTTGCTGATTTTTGGGGAGGTTATGCTTACCTAATTTTCTGGGAATAATTTTCCTTTGCAGGTGCAGTAGCTCCATTTCTCTGCCAGGATTTTCTTGTTGTGTGCAATCCTGTTTAATTTTAGGGAGTCACATGACAATCACTTCTTGTGAATATACTACTTCAGTGTATGTACTTTGCTGTGTGCTTTATTATTTTATATCAGTAAGTTCTGTGGCTGATAGCAAGATTTGGTGCTATTATTTCTCAAAATGGCTGACACTAGTGAAAATTCTGTGGATGACATGCATTTGGAAGGTGACATTCAATCAAATTCCCATGATAGGAACCTGGAAAAGGGAGTAGAACTTGTATGTATGAAATTAGCCCTAGTGGCAGAAGAAAAGGAATGGTTAAGGATTGAATGTACAAAGATCCAGGAACAGAGAGCCTTAGAGGAGCTTAGGGCTCAAGAAAGTGCTAAAGAGAGGCAGCTTGCTTCTCACTCAGACACAGACACGAGGGTAGATGTTTTTCATTTGGATAAAGCCATAAAATTTGTGCCCAAATTCCTAGAGAAAGATCCAGACCAGTTTTTTCTGTTATTTGAAAGTACGGCCAAATCCCAAGTTTGGCCGGAAAAGGAATTCAAATTCAATTCAAATTCAAATTCAAACTTTATTCTCTATAAGTATTACAATGCTGAGTTTACAGAATTTGGTTATTGTGTGGTTTACATGTAGTAAAATAATAATTACAGAGTGTACCACTAGAACGCCTAGCATGGCTAGGCATTTCGGGCAGACTTATATTAAATCTTAGGTTTAAAATGTTACAGAATTATGAGATAAGTTGGTATTATGGCTAAGTGACTAAATACTAGTTGTGAGTTTAGCAATGTGAATGCTTTTGTTTTGGCACTATATATAGTTTCAGTATTGGAGTATCACAGGCCAACTTTTGACTAGTTAAGATTCATTATTTTGAGATTGAGATTGATATTTCTGTTTATGGTCAAATGGGTGAGTGAATGTAAGTGTGAACCACCAGGTGGTATTCGTATTATTAGTTGACAGGGTGTATCAGGGAGATAAGATGTTTTCTGATGGTAGTTTTGAAGGTGATGAATGTGTCTGCAGTTTTGGAATTTTCAGGTAGGGTGTTCCAGATTTTAGGGCCTTTGACATACATTGAATTTCTGTAAAGGTTTAGTCGGACACGGGGAATGTCATAGAGATGTTTGTGTCTGGTGTTGTGCCTGTGGGTTCTGTCACAACTATCAAGAAAGCATTTTAGGTCAAGGTTAATATTGGAATTTAAGGTCCTGTAGATGTAGATTGCACAGTAGTAAGTGTGGATGTACTGAACAGGGAGTAAGTTTAGATCTATGAAGAGTGGGGGGGTGTGTTGCCAGGGATGGGATTTAGTGATTATTCTTACTGCGGCTTTTTGTTGGGTTATTATTGGCTTTAGGTGTGTTGCTGCAGTTGAACCCCAAGCACAGATAGCATAGGTGAGGTATGGATATATAAGTGAATGGTATAGTGTGAGAAGGGCAGTTTGCGGCACGTAGTATCGTATCTTGGAGAGGATCCCAACCGTTTTGGATACTTTTTTGGTTATGTGTTGGATATGGGTGCTGAAGTTCAGGTTGTTGTCGAGGTATAAGCCTAGGAATTTGCCCTCATTATGCCTGGTAATTAGAGTGTTGTCGATCTTAATGTTAATTTGTGCATCTCCTGCTCTGCTACCAAACATAATGTAGTAGGTTTTGTCAACGTTACGCGTAAGTTTATCGGCTGTCATCCAAGTCGATATTTTGATCAGCTCTTCATTAACAATGGTGTTGAGGGTTGCAAGATATTGTCGAAAGATGCTTAGGGACCAGGCTGCAGCAGATGCTTCTCCAGTAAGTACACCAGTTACACATGATGTTGCTTGCACTGCAGTCTTGCCCCAAGGTATCCAAAGAAGACCAGCTGTCTTAGACCCTTGGATGAAGGTCTATTCAAGTAAGTCTACTGTGGCCTTACACCAAAATGAAGGTAGGGTGACGGGTGTGATGTCTTTGAGGGACACTTGTAGCACATACACCTTGCTTCGCAGGGGTGTATTGCCAGTGTCGGATGACACCTACACCGGATTGGACATTTTTCTTAAAGGGATACCTGGAGTCCCTGTCAGGACTCCAGTGCACAGGTTATGGGTAGAGTCTGCGTACCAGTCTGGGTACCTACCTGTAGGTACTGCAGAAGATGTACCTTTTGCAGGAGTTGACCTTCTACTAGGCAACAATGCTGTGGGACTCTTCAAAAGTGAGGACTGTTTGGTTTTGCAGGACCCTGCTTTACAAGGTGGTAATGACCTAATTGGAGCGATGGTGCCTGAAAATTTTTCAGTGCGTGCTAGGACTAAACAGGGAAACAAGGCAGGAGCTGTGCCTCCCTGTGATCCTTCTGTACAATGTGGTGATGGTTTGGGCCTGGGGAGCCTGTTCATTGAGCCTCACCTGCAGAAGACTCTGAGCAGTGATGAACCGGCTCAACCGGAACTTGGTTGGAGAAGTGGTCCTGGTGCTGATGTGGGAAAAAATCCCCTGACTCTGCAGCAACTGAGTGAGGCCCAGGAAGGTAGTGACCTCTGGAACGCTATTCACTTATCAGCTGTTGCGGAGGATGTGGTTCCCAAATTTACCAAATGTTTATTTTGCAGAGTTGGTCAAATGAGCAAGACTCTTTTTAAGGGGACCTGTGTCCAAGTGGCTGCAGCAGAACTATTAAAGTGTCATTGTCTGTATTTTTTACAGATTCCGAAGGAACGACATTTAAGTGTTAAGAAGGGACAGCTGACTAACCAGTGTTTACTAATAAATTCTTCTAACAGGTTACCAGTGGATATACCCTTTCTGAATAATTTTGTGTGTGTGGTTTTGAGATTTCTGGTGAAACATTTTTGTCCCTTAGGCTTTGCACGAATCACCCAGAAGTCATATTTTATGAAATGTCACGTAGTTTTGAGAGGCCTACTTGAGGTTAAATTTACCAATGTATATCATCCTAGGAGTCAACGAGAAGCACAGTGGTTTTCCCAGTCTCTCAGGGCAATGCACGTTTGTCTTACCCAGTACCAGAAGGACTGGGATGAGGGAATTCCCCTCCTTTTCATTATCGTGTGGGGAAGCACTCTGGAATCATTAAGTCATAGGGCTACGTGAGGATGTTGATGTTTCCCCCGCGGTGTTTTTTCTCAGTTTCAGAAACTGCTTGGCTAAGATGAGGTCGATGGCACTAGTGCACCAGCCTGCCAGTCCACCCAGGATGACGTGGGACCATGAGGTGGTGCTACATATTCTGGAAGCTGGAGAGATGGGATTGGCATTGGAGCCGGGTCCTGGGAAGGTCATGACAGAACTGTGTGGTGGCTTCAAAACAATGGTGGATAAGGTCCCTGAGAAAGATAATGTAAGCAGGAAAATTTTAAGAGATTGTGGAAGATTTGGATCTTCTGAAAGACGGGTTGTAGTGGTGGCTCAGCCATGGTGCATCTTAGCGAAAGAGCTTTGGGATGCTGAAAAATGGGGCCAGGGTAACCCCCATGAGGTAGAGGTTTCGGAATTTGTGCAATGTCAGCAGGCCTGGCATGATGCAAGCTGGGGTGAAATAGGTTCCTTGAAGGAAGTGAAGTGTTTCTTTCTAGAGACTGTGTTTGAACCCAGCTAGAGTTGGTGGACGTTGTCTTTTACTGGTCTCACACTAGGTGATACCTTGAACACGTGCACTGACTGCCGCCAGGTACATTTAAGAAATAAGGTTTTGTTTCCTCTTTATAAACTACGTGCAAATTGTGTGAATGAACCGTGGAGGGGTCTCCTGATTCCCATGACCATGTGTGCCAAGGACACACCCATATTTGTAAGTTTAATATCTCTGTACATGAACCTTTTGTATGCCATTAACCCTCAAGATCTTTTATGTGTAATCCTGAGTTACCCACCCCGAGTTTTGCAAAATGTTACAGGGGTTGGGGCAGTATTGTTGCAGGGTACATTATTATTATTATTATAATCAAAAAGAAGTGCTAAGCCACAAGGGCTATACAGCGCTGCAGAGTAGGGAAGGAAGCGAGGGTATTGGGCGGTAGAAGGGAGGAGGGATGGTCAGTAGGTTACAGAAAACAGCGGGGCAGGGGATAATGCGGGGGGTAGAGGGCAGCAAGAGATTGAGGTAGAAAGGGCTGAAGGTATCATCAGAGTTTGTGAAGTAAGTCAGTTGTTGTCAAAAAGTCAATGAGAGAGTCCGGATAAAAGGTGGGTCCATCAGCAAGAAGGGAAGGTAAAGAGAGAGCAGCGGAGCGAAGATGACATTGGAGGTATATTCTGTATGCTCGTTGATAAAGTGGGCAGTCTAATAGAATGTGGCTAACCGATAATGGAACCTGACAATTCTAACAGAGAGGAGCAGGGCGCCTCTCCATGAGATAACCATGAGTAAGACAAGTATGGCCAATGCGAAGATGGGAGAGAGTAGTCTCCCAACCTCGACACTGGTGACAAGAAGACGGCCAGTAACCTATACTCGGTTTAATAGACTGAAGTTTGTTACTGAGCAGAGTAGACCAACGCTGTTGCCAATGGGTGTGAAGGTGGGTAGCTATTGCAGCAAAATAGTCCGTAAATGGAACACCTCTATATGAAACTGGTAGGTCATGTACTGCTGACCGCGGAGCAGTGTCTGCCTGTTCATTGCCCTGTACGTCAACATGATCAGGGACCCAACAAAAAACAATATCTTTATGCTTGGAAGAGATGCGGTGTAGCCAAAGTTGGATACGGAGGACTAAGGGGTGAAGTGTATTAAATTTCTGTATAGCCTGTAAAGCACTAAGGGAGTCTGAGACAACCACAAATGATGACATAGGCATAGATGCAATATGGATAAGTACTGCAAGAATGGCATACAATTCAGCAGTAAAGATAATAGCCGAAGACAGTAAATGCCCTCGTACGATGCTGTCTGGAAACACTGCTGCGAATCCTATGCCATCAGAAGACTTAGAGCCATCTGTGTACACTGCAATGGCATGAGAATGAGAGTGGAAGTGGTCAAGAAAAAGATAGCGGGAAGCTACTGAAGACAGTTGGGCTTTCGAGCAAGGGAGTGAGAAAGAACAGACTCAAACAGCTGGAACTTCCCAGGGGGGTAGGGAAAAGTGAGATGCTACATGAACATAGAGAGGTGGTAATTGAAGAGAAGACAAGAGTGAATGTAGGCGAAGGGAGAAGGGATGGAGCAAACAGGGGCGGCGAACAAATAATGTCTACTAATATCAGTGACCATTCTATAAATGGAAGGATTGCGGAGATCATGAGAGCGTACATAGTAGCAAAGGCAATGGGCATCATGGCGATCGGATGAGGATGGAATGTTCGCTTCTGCATAGAGGCTCTCAACAGGGGAAGAGTGAAATGCACCAAGGTATAAACGTAATCCTTGGTGATGAATGGGGTTAAGGCTAGCGAGAGTAGCAGGAGAGGCCGCTGAATAGATCTGGTCACCATAATTGAGTTTCGATAAAATGAGGGCGGAATGTAGGCGAAGGAGAGTTCGACGATCAGCTCCCCATGAAAGATGAGCAAGGGTTTTAAGAAGGTTCAGCCGGCTGTGACAAGTTGCCTTCAGAGAAGTAATGTGAGGTTTCCAGGATAACCTACGGTCAAAGAGGAGGCCTAGAAACCTGACTGTATCACGTTCAGGGATATGGGAGCCATAGAGGTACAAAGGATGATCGGAGATGACACAGCGTCTAGTGAAAGTAATTTGGTGACTATTGGTAATGGAAAATTTAAACCCATGTGTGGTGGCCCAATTGGAAACACGGTCGACTGCATGTTGGAGAGAAACTGTAATGAGGTGACAGTCAGCACCTGCACATGCAATAGCAAAGTCATCAATATAGAGTGATGACCAAATATTGGATGGAAGACTAGAGGCCAAATCATTTATAGCAAGGAGAAAAAGTGTTGTGCTGAAAACACATCCCTGGGGGATACCTTCAGCTTGGATAAAGTCCGGGGAGAGCACATTATTAACCCGAACACGGAAATGTCTGTCAGTTAAAAAGTTCTTAAGGAAGGATGGTAGATTGCCTCGGAGGCCTAAGGAGTGGGCTTGGGCCAAAATATTATACCTCAAAGTTGTGTCATATGCCTTCTCAAGGTTAAAAAATATGGCAATAACTGAGTGGTTATTCGCAAAGGCATTACGAACATACGTATTCAAGCATAGTAAGGGGTCTATGGTAGAATGGCCCTTACGAAAGCCATATTGACGAGTGGAGATACTGTTGTGTGTCTCTAAATACCACACTAAACGTCTACTTACCAAGTGTTCCATCACTTTGCAAACTGCACTGGTAAGAGCAATGGGATGATAGTGGGAGGCTTCATGCCCCATAGTACCCGGTTTGCGGAAAGGGAGAACAATGGCAGATTTCCACAGCTGTGGAAGAACTCCCTGTAACTAAATAAGATTGAAAAGGCATAATAGGACTGCAAGGGCTGACTGATGTAAATGTTGTAGCATACGAATATGAATGTCGTCGGGCCCAGCTGCTGATGATCGGCAAGCTGAGAGTGTTGCCTCCAGTTCCTGAAGTGTAAAAGGCACATTATACTGTTCTTCTCTGAGAGAAGAAAAGTCCAAGGGTGCTAACTCTCTGGCAGACTTTGAGGAAAGAAACGAGAGGCATAGATGGAGCCCCTGAGAAATATGGACCAGATGATTGCCAATTTCATTGGCAACATCTAGTGGGTTTGCTATATCAACACCGGCAACTTGCAGAACAGGAGCCAGGTCAGGAGAATATTTACCACTCAGTTTTCATACTTTTTTCCAGACTGCACTCATAGAGGAAGCAGAGGTGATGGTGGAGACATAATCTCGCCAGCAAGTGCGTTTAGCATCACGGATGACATGGCGAGCAATCGCACGCTTCTGCTTAAAATCAAGAAGTCTCTCCATGGTTCTATTGTACTGGTACCTGCCCCACCTAGTGCGTTTCAAATGTACTGCACGAGCGCAAGCAACAGACCACCAAGGCACGCATTTCTGAGAATGCCTGCCCGAAGTTTGGGGTGTAGAATGAGAAGCTGCTGTTAAAACAGAGGATGAGAAGAGGTGTAAAAGCTCATCAATGGAGGACGAAGAAGGAACCTCACTAAAAACAGTTAGTTGTGAGTAAAGGTTCCAATTTGCCTGATCAAATTGCCAGCGTGGGATACGAAGAGGAGGTGAATACGAAGGAGAAGTAAGAGTGATTGGTAAATGATCGCTGTCATGTAAATCCGGGAGAACAGACCAGGTGAAGTCTAATGCGGCGGAGGAAGAGCAGACTGAGAGATCGATGCAAGAGAGAGTATCAGTCCAAGGATCAAAATGGGTGTGAGTACCTGTATTTAAAACATGGAGGGGGTGGGTATCAAGAAAAGCCTCTAACTGAAAGCCACGGAAATCACAGTGAGATCCCCCAGAGGAAATGATGGGCATTAAAATCGCCAAGTAACAGAAGTGGTGGCGGTAATGACGAAACAAGAAAGGCAATATCTGGGATAGATAATGCCCGAGAAGGAGAGAGATACAAAGAACAGAGTGCTTACCACCTATGCAAGTGGATAAGGGCTGCTGTGTAATGCAGCGAAGTACGAACAAATAGCTGATGGTACGGAATATCAGTGCGTAGAAGAAGGGCACTTTCATTAAAGGTCCCATCAGGAAAAGTATCTGAAGAATACAATAAATTATAGCCTGAGAAAGGATAGATAACGGCAGAGTGTAATTTTGGTTCCTGTAAGCAAACACCAACAGGAGAAACCTGGGAGAGCAACGTCTGAAGCTCACCCCGAATACCCCTGGGGCCGCAAATACTCCACTGTAAATAGGCCATAATTGGCAACGATAAAGATACCTGAAATCCATAGGTAAAGGTACCTATGGACTAGAGGGGTTAGAAAAGTCCACATGCGGTGGCAAAGGAAAACGTTCAAGTAGCAAAGGAACAGTGCGTTGGTGATGGGGCTATAGGACCCAACATGTATTTATAAATAACAGTTACTCTGGAATACCTAATTATATTGAATTGATGGAGACTCAGTTCTAAATGTCATAAGGGCTGATCAACCTTATGACTGAGAGGCAGCTGGGTCAAGCCTATTTTTCTCAATATAATAGGTTATACTATAGACACATAAACACACAATTTAAACAAGTAGTTTATAAAGTTGTATTTCTTTTTGTAAAAGTAAAATTAAGGTGTGGTAGAATTGTGGTAACTGGAGAATTGTGCTTGGCACCAGTCTTTTGTTTTGGTGGGAGGAGCTTAGCTAGGCTTCTCTCTCTCCCTCTCTCTGACTCTCTCTCTCTGTGGCTGACCTTCAACCTGGCAGGATCTCTGGGTCCTTCTTCTATCTTTTGGGGCAGTATGTGTGCTCCAGGGGTGAGTTTTTATAATTTAAGTTGTGGCCACCATACCCAGGGTGACTAAAGTGTGTCAAAACACTGGTTAGCCCAGAGTTATGTCAAGTAGAGAGAAGGACAAAAGTTAATAAGATACACCATGCGGAGAACAGCTATGGAGTGTGTAGATCTTTGTTTTGAAAATGTGAGGCTGTAATTGTATATTCTGTACATATCTATTGAGAATACAGTTATATTTTTATAGTAGTAGTTTACATAACCTGTGAAGAGGGCTGGTGAGAGGATATCAGAGACACTCAAGATGATCAGCCATGATGTAAGTATTACCCCTAGACAGGTAAGTCCATTAAGTAAAAACCTACCCCACACTAGAACATGTAGTGAGAACCTTACTATCAAAGTAATAAGGGACAAACCAACGTAACATGGGAGCTTGACCGGGAGAGTTATTTGACTGCTAAAATAACTCAAAACATTCTTTGAACTATACGTACTGGTATGGGGTAATAACAGTTGCATGTTCCGGGTAGGAGAAGATTTACCAAAGTGGTGTCAGTGGAAGTGTTGTTTTCATATATTAGTTTACAGGATGTTTTTCTCCTAAGGTGGGAGAAAGGTTGAGTAACACATTTTTGTTGTGGTTATGGTAAGTGCTATGTGCATAGTTTACATTCAATTTGTGTTATTTTATGTGCCTGTGGGAAAACTTTGTCCACTGATACTGTAAGAGGGAAGCAAGTGTTTCAAGATAAAAACTATGTCAGAAGATGAGTCTTTAAACTTTTTAGGCTTCAGGGAAGAAGGAAACAATTCATCAGTAAACATGCCTGTTAACAGTGAAGATGAGGGATCACCTACTCCAGGTGATATGGAAATGGAGAGAATGAGACTTAAATTAGCAGTACTAGAGGCTCAGATGAACTTAATGAAAGCTAAGGAAGAAGAACATCAGAGGTTAGGAGGTTCAGAACAAGAGCCTGAGCAGTACTTTAACATAACTAAAGCTGCAAATTTTGTCCCTAAGTTTACAGAAAGTGACCTAGATAGATATTTTTCTTGTTTTGAGAAGACTGCTTTGGAGCAAGGATGGCCCAAACAGAAGTGGGCTACCCTAGTTCCCACACAACTTGTGGGTAAAGGATTCAAGAGAGTAGAGACTCTGGAGGGGCAAAATTTTTCTGATTATGATAAGATTAAAGAGGAAGTATTGCTTGCATACCAAATGATACCTGAGAAATATAGACAAAAGTTCAGGAATCAAAAATTTCAGGATGGGCAGACGTTAACTGAGTTTGGGAATGAGAAACTGTTCCTTTTTAAGAAATGGGTTTGTTTCAAAGGAGTTAATAAAGATTATAACAAATTAGTAGATCTGATGGTTCATAAGGAATTGTACAATACAATCCCTGTTGACCTCAGAGAATATTTGGAGGACAAAAACCCAGATAATCTTTCAAAAGCACTAGATCTAGGTGACCAATTCCTGGCTCGCAGGGAATTGGTAAGTAAAAACAGTCATGCTTCTGAAAATTTCCCCACTCATTCTAAACCTTATTCCAAGTCCTATCGTCATAAAGGTAAGTGGAACAAGAATTTTCAGGGACAATTGAAGGCTGAGGTGCCCTCTAAAATAGAAGGAAAAGGTAAGTCTGCTGGAGTTCAAAATTTACCTAGACAATCAGATAATGTTTCAGGTCCTCAAGTAAACAGTACCAGTCCTACACCAAATGGTAAAAATACCTTTAAGAGTTATGCCTGTTACTACTGTAACAAAACTGGACACACACAAAAGTTTTGCTGGTCAAGGTGGCAAGATCAGGAAAGGGAGGAACCACCCCAGAGGACTCTAACTGCAGAGATACATCCAGTTGCCTGCATTAGGTCTTCAAGGCAAGGTGAGGAGGAACCTTTGGATCTAGACCCCAGGATGTGTATATTTTCTAGTAGGTCCACAGTTGGTTTGCAAAAGGATGTAGGCAGAGTTGAGAACATATTGTCCTTGAGAGATGGATGTAGCACCTACTCTTTGCTACGTGCTGGAGTGCTACCAGTGTCTAAGGATACCTGTACTGGGGTAGATATATTGTTGAAGGATATTACGGGTTCAACCATAAGGACACCAGTACACAAATTATGGGTAGAATCTGCATACCAAGTTGGCTATCTCCCTGTAGGTATCTCAGATGAAATTCCCTTCTTATTAGGGAATAATGTTATGGGCCTGTTAGACAGTGAGGAACAACTAGTTTGGGGGAAACCAAGTCCCAAATGTTGGGAGGAAATGGCTAGGAAAACCCTGCCAGACTTTCTCCCTGATGGTTCCACTATGAGAAGTATGGCTCATGATCATGCTACCAACAGTCTTCATGATATTTCTCATGAGGATGGTGAGGGCTTTAGTTTGGTAACTCTGCTTTCTGATGTTGAACTGCAGTCAACTGAAGAAAAGGATGTTCCAACCAGAGCTGAGCATGATTGGAGAATGGATCAGTTAAATAGTGTGAGAGAGGCTGCACCTGCTAGGGTGCAATTAATTTTTGTGCAGGAAACTGTCGCTGTTGCTGAGGAAGAGATTTTACAGTTAAATAAGTGTTTTCATTTCAGGGAGGAAACTCTTACAAAGAATTCACCTCTGTTTGCAGTATTGATGGAAGGAGAACAAGGGTTTTGTCCCCAGGTGGTGATGTCCAAGGTTTCCAGGCATTTCTTCTGGTCTCAGCTGTGGGAGACTGTCAGAGAGCATATTGAGACCTATCATGTCTTTCAAATCTAGTTGAAGTATTAAACCTGTTCCCCTTCAGTCTATTTCAGCACCAGGTGAACCCTTCAGCAAGCTGGTAGTAGATGTACTTGGTCCATTCCCAAGGACCAAACTGGGAAATGATTATTTACTCACAAATATTTGTTCCACTACCAGGTACCTGGAAGCAGTCCCTCTGCATAAGATAACTGCTCATGTAGTCTTAAGGGTTTTGATGAAGCTCTTTTTTCATGTTTGCTTTCCTCAAGCAGTGCAAAAAGACCAAGGGCCTAACTTTACCTCAAAGTCTTTTAGAAATGTTTTGAAGGGACTAAAAGTAGAGCCTCAGTGTTCAACTGTGTATCACTCTCCATCTCAAGGGGAAATAGAGAAATTACATCAAACCCTCAAGACAATGATGCAAACCTATGGTATAGACAATACTAACAACTGGGATGAGAGGATCCCTTTCTTTGTATTTGCTGAGTGGGGAAGCACTCTGGAATCTCTGAGCTATTGTCTTGGGGAGGATGGTGATGCTCCCCCCTCGGAGCTTTTTCTCAGTTTCAGACACTGTTTGGCTCGTATGAGGTGGATGGTACCAGTGAACGTGACCATCAACCAGACCAGGAGGATGATGTGGGACCATAATGGTGGCCCGGTGGTCTGGTGGCTAAAGCTCCCGCTTCACACACGGAGGGCCCGGGTTCGATTCCCGGCGGGTGGAAACATTCCGACACGTTTCCTTACACCTGTTGTCCTGTTCACCTAGCAGCAAATAGGTACCTGGGTGTTAGTCGACTGGTGTGGGTCGCATCCTGGGGGACAAGATTAAGGACCCCAATGGAAATAAGTTAGACAGTCCTCGATGACGCACTGACTTTCTTGGGTTATCCTGGGTGGCTAACCCTCCGGGGTTAAAAATCCGAACGAAATCTTATCTTATCTTATAATGTGGACCATGATACTCTGGAGGCTGGAGAGGAAGTGCTAATACTGGAGCCAATTCATGTGAAAATCTGTATGGCAAGTTGCTGTGAGCTGAACATGTTGTGGGGGAAGTTCCCAGGGGTTAGATATAAAACCCACACCCCCAAGCAAGAAAAGAATGAGTATAGTGTACACAGTAACCGGTTAAAGGGTTTGAAGTTATGTCAAAAATTCAGAGAGACCAATGTTTTAATGGAATGTAAAGGGCTGCAAAACAATAATCTGTATGAGATACCAAAAGTGTATTTAAGAAATAACATGTGTGTAAAAGATTTTGGGAAATGCATGCTTGGTTTTAATGAGAAAAATGTTGGAGAGTTGGCTCAGCCACCTTGGAACTTTATAAAAGTTTGGGATGTCAGTAATAGGGAAAAGTTGAAACTCCGTGAAGAAATTGTTAAGGAAGCTGAGCCAATTCAACAATTTTTGTGTGGGAAAAATCTGTATGAAAAAATTGGAGAGGGAGGAAGAAGTGAAATTCTTCCAACACCAGTTTGCAGTGCTTAGTGAGAGTCAGTGGGCATTCCCATGCTTCATGGTTCCCAAATTAGATGGCACCCTGGGCATAAACACTGACTACCACAAAGTACATTTAACAACTAAGGTTTACAGGATTAGAAAGATTGATACTTATGCACTAAGAGATGCAAACATTTTAAATAAACTAAAACATGGGGCAGGAAGATGTGATTTCCATGGCCTGTGTTCCAGTACCATTTTAATGTGTGTAATGCAAATTGTGTTCATTGTGTACTTAAAATTTGTGTGTGAGATGGAACGTGATGGTATTTGTGTAAACTTGATGTATCCAACCTGGGTGCAAAGAGATGTCTTTGGTGTTCGTTGTTGCACTGCGAGAGGTTGCAGAACTGTTACTATCTATGAACAACCTTCTAAGTTTAAATGTCAACATTTTACCACAGGAAAGAAAATTTTCATTTTGGGGCTGGCTATTCAGCATTTGTACATGTCTCAGGATCTCTTCATCCTGTTCCTGTGTATGGTGACTAAAATCAGACTCTTAAAATGGGCTTTGTTCCTACAGCCTTTTAATTTGGAAGTCAAATATATAAAAGGCTCAGAGAATGTGGTTGCTGATGCTCTCTCTAGATGTTTCATGTAGATGCATGGTGCGTACTTTGTACATAGTGTTTGTCATGTGCTGACCTTGTTGTTTTTGCAGTGGTGAACTCTCGGTGAGCCTGAGTACTCTCTACCAGCCATCTGACTGTGAAGGAGTCGAGTCGGAGCCAAAAAGTGTGACGAGGGTCAGTGTGTACGTAAATGTCAGTTGAGGCAGTGGTTGACAACCTTCGGTAACATGAGACATTCAGGAAGGTATGTGATGTTGTGTCTTGGTGTGCTCTATATACAAAACGGCCTGACGATTTGCCTTTGTGGTCCCTTGGACCCCTCCATGTTGTATGTCAGGCTCCTCTTCATAAGTTTGGAGGATCTGTGGAGTGGGACCTCAGAAGATGGGCTTGAGTGCCTGACCATGTTAAGGATCGTGAGTGTTGACTGGAAGTCTCACTGTTTGGTTCGGCCACCAAGTGAGAGACACATTGACATGTTTTGTGAAGTTTCCTGCCTGGTGTACACCTGACTGCTCTGGGTTTGGCTCTACTCTCGTCTCCTGATCAGGAAGATGCCACCCTGGAGTACTAGTTGCTTGCTGGATTACCATAGCAGAGGCACAGGCCTGTTGGTGCGGGCTTTCACAGTGGGCATTGTGTGCAATTTTTGCATTGTAATGTGTATTGTTTAAAAGTCACTAACATGGTAAATAGTTACACCCTTGAGTATATGGGAATGGTTAAAATGCTTTTCTATAAAAAAATCTGCAATCTGTTGTAAATAACAGTAAAGTGAAGAGTAGTTATGGTGCTGGGAAATATGTAGCATTTCTAGTAGTCTTGTTTACCGCCTTCAGACTTAAGCAATATACTTTTTACTAGCCGTATCCTGAGGGACACGGCTAGCTTTTGTGAGACTTCGTCTGGAGGTGGGGGTGTTATGGGGCTATAGGACCCAACATGTATTTATAAGTAACAGTTACTCTGGAATACCTAATTATATTGAATTGATGGGGACTCAGTTCTAAATGTCATAAGGGCTGATCAACCTTATGACTGAGAGGCAGCTGGGTCAAGCCTATTTTTCTCAATATAATAGGTTATACTATAGACACATAAACACACAATTTAAATAAGTAGTTTATAAAGTTGTATTTCTTTTTGTAAAAGTAAAATTAAGGTGTGGTAGAATTGTGGTAACTGGAGAATTGTGCTTGGCACCAGTCTATTGTTTTGGTGGGAGGAGCTTAGCTAGGCTTCTCTCTCTCCCTCTCTCTGACTCTCTCTCTCTGTGGCTGACCTTCAACCTGGCAGGATCTCTGGGTCCTTCTTCTATCTTTTGGGGCAGTATGTGTGCTCCAGGGGTGAGTTTTTATAATTTAAGTTGTGGCCACCATACCCAGGGTGACCAAAGTGTGTCAAAACACTGGTTAGCCCAGAGTTATGTCAAGTAGAGAGAAGGACAAAAGTTAATAAGATACACCATGCAGAGAACAGCTATGGAGTGTGTAGATCTTTGTTTTGAAAATGTGAGGCTGTAATTGTATATTCTATACATATCTATTGAGAATACAGTTATATTTTTATAGTAGTAGTTTACATAACCTGTGAAGAGGGCTGGTGAGAGGATATCAGAGACACTCAAGATGATCAGCCATGATATAAGTATTACCCCTAGACAGATAAGTCCATTAAGTAAAAAGCTACCCCACACTAGAACATGTAGTGAGAACCTTACTATCAAAGTAATAAGGGACAAACCAACGTAACAATTAACACGAACACGGAAATGTCTGTCAGTTAAAATGTTCTTAAGGAAAGATGGTAGATTGCCTCAAAGGCCTAAGGAGTGGGCTTGGGCCAAAATATTATACCTCCAAGTTGTGTCATATGCCTTCTCAAGGTTAAAAAATTTGGCAATAACTGAGTGGTTATTCGCAAAGACATTATGAACATACGTATCCAAGCATAGTAAGGGGTCTATGGTAGAATGGCCCTTACAAAAGCCATATTGACGAGTGGAGATACTGCTGTGTGTCTCTAAATACCACACTAAACGTCTATTTACCAGGCGTTCCATCACTTTGCAAACTGCACTGGTAAGAGCAATGGGATGATAGTGGGAGGCTTCATGCCCCGTAGTACCCGGTTTGCGGAAAGGGAGAACAATGGCAGATTTCCACAGCTGTGGAAGAACTCCCTGTGACCAAATAAGATTGAAAAGGCATAATAGGACTGCAAGGGCTGACTGATGTAAATGTTGTAGCATACGAATATGAATGTCGTCGGGCCCAGCTGCTGATGATCGGCAAGCTGAGAGTGTTGCCTCCAGTTCCTGAAGTGTAAAAGGCACATTATACTGTTCTTCTCTGAGAGAAGAAAAGTCCAAGGGTGCTAACTCTCTGGCAGACTTTGAGGAAAGAAACGAGAGGCATAGATGGAGCCCCTGAGAAATATGGACCAGATGATTGCCAATTTCATTGGCAACATCTAGTGGGTTTGCTATATCAACACCGGCAACTTGCAGAACAGGAGCCAGGTCAGGAGAATATTTACCACTCAGCTTTCATACTTTTTTCCAGACTGCACTCATAGAGAAAGCAGAGGTGATGGTGGAGACATAATCTCGCCAGCAAGTGCGTTTAGCATCATGGATGACACGGCGAACAATCGCACGCTTCTGCTTAAAATCAAGAAGTCTCTCCATGGTTCTATTGTACTGGTACCTGCTACACATAGTGCGTTTCAAACGTACTGCACGAGCACAAGCAACAGACCACCAAGGCATGCATTTCTGAGAATGCCTGCCCGAAGTTTGGGGTGCAGAATGAGAAGCTGCGGTTAAAACGGAGGACGAGAAGAGGTGTAAAAGCTCATCAATGGAGGACGAAGAAGGAACCTCACTAAAAACAGTTAGTTGTGAGTAAAGGTTCCAATTTGCCTGATCAAATTGCCAGCGTGGGATACGAAGAGGTGGTGAATATGAAGGGGAAGTAAGAGTGATTGGGAAATGATCACTGTCATGTAAATCCGGGAGAACAGACCAGGTGATGTCTAATGCGGCGGAGGAAGAGCAGACTGAGAGATCGATGCAAGAGAGAGTATCAGTCCGAGGATCAAAATGGGTGTGAGTACCTGTATTTAAAACATGGAGGGGGTGGGTATCAAGAAAAGCCTCTAACTGAAAGCCACGGAAATCACAGTGAGATCCCCCAGAGGAAATGATGGGCATTAAAATCGCCAAGTAACAGAAGTGGTGGCGGTAATGACGAAACAAGAAAGGCAATATCTGGGATAGATAATGCCCGAGAAGGAGAGAGATACAAAGAACAGAGTGCATACCACCTATGCAAGTGGATAAGGGCTGCTGTGTAATGCAGCGAAGTACGAACAAATAGCTGATGGTACGGAATATCAGTGCGTAGAAGAAGGGCACTTTCATTAAAGGTCCCATCAGGAAAAGTATCTGAAGAATACAATAAATTATAGCCTGAGAAAGGATAGATAACGGCAGAGTGTAATTTTGGTTCCTGTAAGCAAACACCAACAGGAGAAACCTGGGAGAGCAATGTCTGAAGCTCACCCCGAATACCCCTGGGGCCGCAAATATTCCACTGTAAATAGGCCATAATTGGCAACGATAAAGATACCTGAAATCCACAGGTAAAGGTACCTATGGACTAGAGGGGTTAGAAAAGTCCACATGTGGTGGCAAAGGAAAACGTTCAAGTAGCAAAGGAACAGTGCGTTGTGAAGAAAGGAGTTGCGCAGATGGAGAAGAGGAAAGAGGAGGAACAGAGGGTGGATCAGTGTCCAGTGATGGTTTGGTCTCTGAAATATATTCAGAGATTGCTTGAAGTGTTTCGGAGTTCAGAGACCTCGTATGGGAGACAATATTGGAGATGGAAGGAGGAGGAGTTTGAGTAAAGATCGGAGCTGTAATGGACTGTACCAAGGTAGGGGGTGGCGAAAGGGTGGAGGGAACTGGAGAAGTGTGGGAGGGGACAGAATAGGCAGAAACCTGGGAGGTGACAGAAGAGGAAGAAACTTGGGACGGGACAGTGGAGGAAGGCTCAGTACGAGGAGGAGGATGAACCTCCACACTTGTATCAGAGCCAGTTAAAGGGGAAGACGCAGTTACAGAGACTGGGAAGGTAAAATGTGGAGGTGGATGAAGGGAAGGAGGGGTTAAAGGAGATTTTTTGGGCCTCTGAGAAGTAGAGGGACGATTGGGAGGAGGTGTCGTATGAGGTCTTGTCGATACCAGGGTTTGTGAGGACATGAAGAAGTGAGGACAGACTGAGGAGTTGAAGCAGGGACGTCTGAACCCAGGACAGCAAAAGAATTTGATACAGGAGTGACTATGGGACTGGCAACCGCAGAGGAGGCTGCAGAAGATGTGACCCCAGAAGTGGGGGGACGCTTTGAAACACGAGAATAAGAAACACGGGGCATAAGGGAGACCTTCTGCCTCTTTGAGGCAACGAATTTCCCGCTCATTTAAGTAGACTTGGCAATGGCGAGAGTAAGAAGGGTGAGCCTCTTCACAATTAAGGCAAGAGGGAGTTCGACTGCAAGACGTATTAGAATGATCATCTGCACCACAGACTGGGCATTCGACTATAGATCTGCAATATTTTGCTGGGTGGCCAAATCGCCAGCAATTCCTACACTGTTGTGGTGTAGGGATCACCTTCCAAACTTGTAATCGATGTCCTGCTACATAAACAGAGAATGGGAGTTCACTGCTGTCAAAAGTTAAACGAGCCACATTGCAAGGGTATCGTCTTCGCCCGCGGGCAGGAAGAACATAAGTGTCTACCTTGAGAATTGGGAGATCTTGGAGTTCCAGCTGTTCAAGAATGTCAGTGCCACATGTCTGGAAATTCTGTTGGATTATGGTATGGGGAAGAATAACAGTACCACTACAAGAATTGAGGGAATGATGCTTTTCGATAGTGATAGGAATAGTATCTGTGAGGGAAAAGTTCAATAGATAGGAGTAGCGATATAGTAACAATAGTTTCATTGCTGGCTACTTGTTAAGGTAGGGTAAGTCCAGCTCCTGCTATCCCCCCCCATTTTCCCCCTCCCCGAAAGTGATAGTTTGCTTGCCGGCTACTTGTTAAGGTAAGGTAAGTCTAGCTCCTGCTATTACCGCCTTTTTTTCCCCCCACCCCGAAAGTGATAGTTTGATTCCCGGCTGCTTGTTAAGGTAGGGTCAGTCTAGCTCCCGCTATCCCTTCCCCTCCTTCCCCCCCCCCCCCGAAAGGTGACGTGTGGGGCGCCGGTCCAAACAGTAATCACTAGACTCACACCTCCCAGCACTGGAGTTTACCTGGAGAGAGTTCCGGGGGGCAACGCCCCCGCGGCCCGGTCTGTGACCAGGCCTCCTGGTGGATCAGAGCCTGATCAACCAGGCTGTTACTGCTGGCTGCACGCAAACCAACGTACGAGCCACAGCCCGGCTGATCAGGAACCGACTTTAGGTGCTTGTCCAGTGCCAGCTTGAAGACTGCCAGGGGTCTGTTGGTAATCCCCCTTATGTATGCTGGGAGGCAGTTGAACAGTCTCGGGCCCCTGACACTTATTGTATGGTCTCTTAACGTGCTAGTGACATCCCTGCTTTTCACTGGGGGGATGTTGCATCGTCTGCCAAGTCTTTTGCTTTCGTAGTGAGTGATTTTCGTGTGCAAGTTCGGTACTAGTCCCTCTAGGATTTTCCAGGTGTATATAATCATGCATCTCTCCCGCCTGCGTTCCAGGGAATACAGGTTCAGGAACCTCAAGCACTCCCAGTAATTGAGGTGTTTTATCTCCATTATGCACGCCGTGAAGTTTCTCTGTACATTTTCTAGGTCAGCAATTTCACCTGCCTTGAAAGGTGCTGTTAGTGTGCAGCAATATTCCAGCCTAGATAGAACAAGTGACCTGAAGAGTGTCATCATGGGCTTGGCATCCCTTGTTTTGAAGGTTCTCATTATCCATCCTGTCATTTTTCTAGCAGATGCGATCGATACAATGTTATGGTCCTTAAAGGTGAGATCCTCTGACATGATCACTGCCAGGTCTTTGACGTTGGTGTTTCGCTCTATTTTGTGGCCAGAATTTGTTTTGTACTCTGATGAAGATTTAATTTCCTCATGTTTACCATATCTGAGTAACTGAAATTTCTCATCGTTGAACTTCATATTGTTTTCTGCAGCCCACTGAAAGATTTGGTTGATGTCCGCCTACTGTAAGTACATGCCTGCCTTGTATTCTAGTGGATTTATTGGTTGAAAGTTTCACTTTTGACCAATAATAAACTTAGTCATTTCAGTCTTGCTCAAAGTTGACTGTTGTAATAATCACCACGTCTTTTAGGTATTGTACTTATCATGGAGAGTGATTTCTTAAGCAGTGGGTAACCTGTCTATCTTTCCAGCTTGGATGACAGAGAGGGTCACCTGCCAATCAACGAGTAGAATTAAAGGAGACGGACTAACGTTCTGAGATGTCCCAAATTTTGATCCACTTACCTGTTTGTGTATGCAAGTAGCAGGATATAACCCCTCATCATTGCAGTGGAGAAAACCTGCTTTCCTGTCATCTGGAAGGATTATTGAAAGCTAGAAAATCTGTAAAGAACGAGCCGGTGGGTTGTAATCAACACCTGCGACCCCCCCCCATCATCAGCAACGGCTACGATTTCAACAACACGCAGTGTCACCAACACCAGACACCCACGTTTTATATACATTTATATTAGCGTTGAATTCAGTTATCATTTAAATTTTTCATTTTTCATTTTCTTTAATGTAGGATCAATATTTCATATTTAAGTGTTTTATATTTTATATTTTCTAAATAATAAATTGTTTATGTTTGTAAGTTTTTGTTCTTTTTCTATTCATTAATTTTCCTGAGGAGGAGCCAGCTTTGGTAATACTGTCTGAAGTTGTTACAGAGCTGAGTAAGCCTTCACAGTATCAATATGTGAAAGAAGAGAAAGATCATGAGCTTGGGTAGAATTCTGGACTGTGATGATGCGCATACCACTCTTAAGAGCATGAAAGGAAATATCTCTACCAACGTGGCATAGGAGCGCTATGCCAATACTATCGTCGGAAAGATAGGCAGTAGAAGAAGTTGGTCTTAATGTAAAGAATTTAGTCCATTGTGTGGTCTGAAACTGAGTGTGGAGAGGGAGTGCATGACGTGTCGGTCTTTTCCGAGTAGAGAGGGAAGGTAACGAAGTAACATCATTAGGGGATTGTCGTTGACATTTAGAAGTGGGACCAGAGTCGGTCCGGCATGGGACAGGCTGGCGATTCAAAAATCGCCACACTGTAGAGAGAGAAGCCGGAAGCATAGTCAAAGGAGAGCGGAGGTCAGAAAAATCGAAGGAGTCAGTGGAAGCCCCGGTACCTAAAGCAGGTGAGGAAACAGCACCAGCAAGAGGTACAGGGGCCTTAGGAATGTCCGAAGAGTGGCCAAAAGATGAGGTGAGGTCAGAACGGGGTGCGGTAACAATAAGAGGCCCGGGGGTAGCGGGGTCATGGATCGGGTACTCCATGGCTAGGTTGCTTCTTTCTTTTTGTTTTTAAGAACAAAAAAGAAGAAAATAAAAATAAAAAAAACAATAAAAGAAGGGGGGACTGGGGACGGATAGTTCCAAGGAGGAATGAAAGGGCCAGAAATCTCCCTCCGCACCCAAGAGAACCTCAGCACCGCAAGTAGCGCAGATGCAGCATGGAACCTGTGCCATACCCTACCCATCATGCAAGTAAACCAGCAATCCGGGATAGCAACCTCACATCTGCCAAGCTACTGTAGACAGCCTGTACTGTCTGCATAGACAGCCTATGCTGTCTGCCAGCTTAGTTCATATTTCGTGCCATGCTGGTGCTGCCACCTATAGGTCTTGCCACTTCAGTATGCCCAGACTTGCCTCTGCCTCACTCTGGCGACACCCTTCACGCAGATAAGAAGTGTCCACTTCTCTCTCCCTCGTGGGCATGGCCCCTCCCGGGCCATGGGCACAACACACAAGCCTGTGTACCCACCACGACTTAACAATAAAAAAGCCTCCGAAGATGTATCATTTACTCCCCGCTACCATAATACAAAATAATCTTGGTTATAAATGGTGAGAAGCGGTGGTCACAGCAGTTGTGTTTGCCCGGAGAGAGGAAGGAATGAAGACATCTTCACTTCATCATCCCATGCAAGAAGCATCTGTCTTTCAACGAGTTATCCTGATGTCGTGTCTGCATGTTTCAGCATCCAGACACAGGTACAAGCAGGATCTAGCCGAAATTTGCCGAATTTCTTCGAGAATTGTAAGTGGCGTTTCAGTGACCCCACGCTACAGCGTCCCATGCTGTTTCTCAAGTCACATGTTAAAGCGTCACTTGTATGTTGCTGTTGTTGTTCAGCTCAGCACAGCTGTTTCAGCAAGCCAGAGGTGAGTTTTGTGGTGATTTCTGTGTCCAGTGTGAGCTTCTCCACGTGTTTGTGGGTGGGGGAGGAGAAGGAGGAAGTGGCCATTCCTCACCTTGCCCATGCTCGCCCTACTCACGTTCACCCATCTACCATACACTCACCACTGCCCACTTCCTCTGCTGTGTTTCCGCTGTTTTCCAAGTGAATTCCTTGCCAGAGCAGTGTATCCGAGTGCCCAAGGCCACTCGAAGCTATGTGGATCAGCATGCCACATAGATCAGCAAGCCACGTGGATCCCGACGCCACGTTGGGTGTGGGCAATGTCACATGGATCTACAAGCCACGTGAGTTACCAGATGTCCCAGGCCACATGCTGTGGTCTGCTGCCCGAATCACACTGACATCACCAACGATGCTGCCCGACTTCATGACATCACGATGTCTGCCTGACGTCACCTCGAGATGTCTGCTGACGTCACAGTGCTGCTGATGTCACCTCGAGACATCACATGATGTCACATCGAGTGTTTCTAGTAATTATTTCAGTACTGTCGAGAAGTTTGAGAGAAGATATATGTCGTGTGTTAATTAATTCCTCTCAGTCAGTGTTCTCACATGTTAATGTACCGCATGTACCGTGGGTGTGTGTAGTTTCCATGTGTCAGGCGAGGTCTGAGCCAGACCTGAGTAGCACCACTGTGCTAAGTCACCTGATGTGACCAGTGCATTTGAAAGTTGTTATCAGTCAGCTCTGAGCCCGAGCCCCCCCCCCTTGTACAGAAAACTCTTATGCCTTCGCTCATAGATGTTCTGCAGAATCGTACCTGCTACGATTCCCATTGAGATTTGTTTCACTTCACCTCCAGACCTTCAGAATGCAGTTATATTGTAGAGAAACAAGTCTGGGGACGCTTAGACTAACCTCTGCTATAACTCCAACTGCCGAGAGAATGACACTCGTCAAGCCGCAGTTAGCCCTGTCAGTAGGCGCTGTGTCAGCCTCGTGTCACAAGCTTCAGTGAGCAGCCTGCACAAAGATGATGTCACTTTGACTGCTAGCTCCCTCACTGCAGTCTGGTGTATGATGTTACAACTCCCAGATGTTTTGCCCAGTTGTCTCTGCAACGACTCGCTCCACAACTCACTCCACGCTCGCCGGCACTTACAGCCCAGCGACAGTACCAGCCGAGAAGTGTCCTCCTGAGTCACTTGCCAGAAGTCCTGCCCAGTTGCTGAGTTTTGTCGATGCCTCACTCGAGGGCACCAGCAAGTGGTGCCCCAGGTTGAGTGAAAACCTGCAGCGACTCCTACAATAACTGCTTCACTGTTCCAGAGGAGACCGTACCCTGTTACATCACAGCTGAGCCGCAGTGATGTTTCCTGTGTTGCAGTATCTGTCCAGACGCAGGAAGGCATGCAGTGATGCCCCTCGACACTCACTGCCTTTGACCATGATGTTTAGCACACCCCACATGTTTTTTTCTTCCGGGCCTGTGGGATTTTTTTTTTCCATGTCCATATGTACATATATGTTTTTATTTTGTGTTCTGTGCCCTGTGCCTACGAGAGAGAGACCGAGTTTTTTTTACCGCCTGACATGGTCGGGTCAACCATGTGATAGGTGGCCGAGCATATATAGACATCCTGTACTGTCTGCATAGACAGCCTATGCTGTCTGACAGCTTAGTTCATATTTCACGCCATGCTGGTGCTGCCACCTATAGATCTTGCCACTTCAATATGCCCAGACTTGCCTCTGCCTCACTCTGGCGACACCCTTCACACAGATAAGAAGTGTCCACTTCTCTCTCCCTCATGGGCATGGCCCCTCCTGGGCCATGGGCACAACACACAAGCCTGTGTACCCACCACGACTTAACAATAAAGTAAGAAGCCTCCGAAGATGTATCATTTACTCCCCGCTACCATAATACCAAATAATCTTGGTTATACTACCTCGGTGGACAAAAGAGAGGGCGGCCGGATATCCGCCACAAAGCATACCTCCTTTGGCCACCACCCCCAGAATCCGAAAGGTGGTTTCCAGAGATACACCCGTCGCCCGAAAGACACCCAAAGCCACCCTCCGGGATACCGGAGAGGGATCAGGACATCCCCAGGCAATCCAGATTCCACGGCAAACTACGCCACCGCCAAGAACCTCAATGGAATGGGATGGACCCCAGTACCCTTTCCCCTACCTAGGAACTAGCGTGCCTGTGGGAAAAAATCCGAAAGGCCAAAAAGGAAGGGCAAAAGGGAGGGGTGGGGAGGAGGAGGAGAAAAGGAAAAAGGGGAGGATGGGAGAGGGAAGGGGGGATTGGGGGGTAATTAGGATCGGTCTGAGGAAGGAGACCAATAGGTCTAATTCCTCAGACCAAGAGCCTCTTCACCATGCGAAGGAGCCCCCCTTGAAGAGGTTGCAGGGTAGAGCAGGGCAAGTAATGCCACTCAGCTGCTTCTCAGCAAAAAGTAACAGGCACCAAAGAAGTTATACCACCATAGAAAAGGAGGCTCTTGCTTTAGTGTTGGCAGTGCAAGATTTTGAGGTGTATATATCTTCAACAGCTCACCCTATAACTGTGTATAGTGACCATATTTCTTTACGTTTCCTTCGCTTAATAAGGAACCACAATCAGCGACTTACAAGGTGGGCCTTGTTTCTCCAACCTCTTAATCTTGTGATTCATTATGTGAAGGGAGCAGAGAATGTGGTTGCTGATGCCTTGTCTCGTGTTTAAAGTGCACGATGTAGTGTATACATCACTTATCTATTCTTATTTTGCAGTGATTTGTGGTAGATGAGTAGATGGAACCCTGGACCACCCAAAGGAGAAGGGCAGGTTGAGCTGGAGCTGGAGGTATCAGGATTCCCTAGTGTGTTTGTTTTGGGGGTAGTCACATCAAGTGCGATGCCTAGGTAAGGTATGCTACGTTTTTTTAGGTGTTGGCTGGAATCCCTCACCTCTGTTTTATGTTGGTATAGGGACTGTTGGACCTAACGTTTTAGTGAATGTGGGGCTGGCGGTGATGCCCTCCACTGTTGGGTCATGTCTCTTGATCCGAGGTGTTTTGGTTCTCCAGGACTCTTTTCAATTTTTCCTTTTTGGATCACTACTGGGGTGACTCCAGGGTCCTTGGAATGACATGTAGGTGTCAGCCTGGGAGGTCCACCTTGTGGGGGTCTTCAATGACGACTCCAGAGTTTTACGGCTACAGTCCCACCAACATGTTATGTGGCTACCCACTCATTGTTTTGGGGGCCTGATATATTTCCCCCCTCCTGTGCTCTCCTGATTCTCGCGGAGGTATATCATGGGGAACCAGTTTTGTTTACTAAAGATTGCTGTGAGATGAGAGTGATAATGTGATGTTGCTTTCTAAGTAGAATTTAACATGTAAAATCTGTTTTCCTTTTCTTTGAACTCCTCCTGGAAAATGTACTTACTGTTCAAAATTTTTTTTTGGTGGCACATAAAGTTTGGTCTGCCTTGCAACATACTGAGCTTTGGTGTTACTTCATAAAAGCATTCCTCAGGGGCACTTATGTACAAAGTTAACTTGCTCGTTTATAAGTTTGCTTGATGTAATTTAGGTAAAAATGCATCAATGCCAGTGCCTGGCCAGCGCTGTGTTGTGATGGCGCGTTTTCCTAACACAGTTGTCTAAGAGCATGACTGTGGGCTCGTTTGGCATAGAACTTGATCACTTTTATGTTCGGCGAGTTTCACATGTCCACAGTCTAGTACCTCAGTTTGTTAATATTGCATATGTGTAGTACCAAAAGACTGTGATTGTATGGTGGTCATTCCCCAGTTATCATTTTGCCCATTGCCTCAGACCTTATGTGGGATTTATTTTTTTTTTCTCTTTCCTTTTGCCTAGCGGTGTCCATAGGGAGCACGCTAGCAGAGTGAGACCTATGGTCTGGGGGTCGGGGTGTTATGCAGGGTTCTGCATGACATTGGATTGTTGTTATGCAGGGTTCTGCATGACATTGCAATGTATATACAGTAGAGAAGGGTGTCATAATAGTATGAATGTTATAATTGTAAAGAATAATTTTATAATTCATAATGTGCATTTGGGGGCACTGTAAAGTACTCTAATGGTAACTATAAAGAAATTCTGCTAGGTATTTATTTTCCAACTGTGTTTGGGTACGCGAGGTAAGCGTGGCTAGGGGGAGTCACGTGGAGTCAGCATGGTGTGGAGGCTGGCATCGATGCTGTGTATTTAAGCTAAGTTTGTAGTTGTGTACTCCTTTTGTTTACCTAACCCGAGCCATAGGCTCTTCTATGGCTTACCTGTATGTTCACCTAGGCTCTGATATGGTCAGGGAACTGTGGGATGAGTGAGGAAATAAGAAATGGGGTTGGTATTGGAGTAGTGATGACCTGGCGCTGACTAGGCAGAGTGTTATGGTTACTGGACTGCCAGCCACCTGCTTCTTGTGCCCGCTATGTGGGTGTTTAGCATAGAAGACAGATTAAGGTGTTTCTAGAGAGTGTATATAGTGTTATGTTGAATAAATAGATATATTTTCCTAACTATGATTTTTTGCCTAACCCTCAGTTAACCAACCCATTGAAGTAACAAATGCTGGTTTAGCGCTTTCTGTTTTGACTGGGATAGCCCTGGGTGGCCTGTTTATGCTTGAGATGAGTGTAACTTTTACCTTTGCCCTTAGACAAGGCTCTAGCCCCCAGCTATCCCACTTTTCTGCATAACAGAAGCTTGTATTAATAAATGCTTCTCTGCATTTACTGTTTTCTTACCATCCTGTTTTATCCATTACCACTAGCTCCACACATGGAAGACAAATAAACACATCTCAACTCCTTTACTGTCTAGACCCCCAAAATTAATACTTCTCTTAATGTTCACTGAAAAAAAAAAAGTCTCCTGAAATGGCAGAGAATCTTTAAGTGGTGACGTGTACTTAGCTCTGTGAAGACCTGTTTGTGTGCTCTTGAGTGGTGACCTGTACTTTGAGTGCTGACCTATACTTAACTCTGTGAAGAAGTGTCTTGTTTGCTCCCGTGGACTGAACCAAGATGCCCTCCATCGAGCAACTTTACCAGCAACTTAAGGAAGAATTGAGGGCAGCGAAGATGGAGATACGGCGATTGACCGAGGAAAACAAGAGGATTCGTAGTAGTCCTCCTGTTTCGAGTCCTCAGGTCAAGAAGGGATCGTGGTCAGTGGCTGGACAGCAGGGGACGACGAAGTTGACGATCAAGAAGACGAATGGAAAGCCAGAAACGATGAAGAAGAAAGAGACTGCTGTGGAAACTCCCGTGGAAACCTCCAACGCATTCTCGGTGCTACCCGACGAATGTGAGTCTACTACTGGGATCGTCACGACGAACGACAACAAGGAAGGTAAGAATATTGTTGTTGTTGGGGATAGCCAGGTTAGATACATGGATAGGGCATTCTGCTTGAAGGACAGGAGTAGGAGACAAAGGGTATGCTTTCCTGGGGCTGGGATGGAGGACATTGTTAGCCGGCTTGACAACATCATGAACGGTAATGGGATCAATCCTATTATTTGCCTCAGTGCTGGAGGCAATGATGTAGGCAAGCGTAGAAGTGAGGATTTAGTTAGAAAGTTCAGGACAGCTATAGACATGATTAGGAAGAAGGGGGGGCGCCCTGTTATATGTGGCATTTTGCCAAGAAGAGGTGTTGGTAATGAATGGTTGTCCAGAGCAATTGGTATTAATTGTTGGCTGGATAAACACTGTAAGGATAATGCAGTACCATTCATTGACAACTGGGACAACTTCTATGGCCGAAATGACATGTATGCCAGGGATGGGGTTCACTTATCCAGGGCAGGTGTGGGTTTTCTTGCTAACTCAGTTGAGGGGGTTGTTAGGACTTTAAACTAGGATTAGTTAGAGGTATGGGTTTAGAAATTATTAATAATGAGTATGGATATATTGACTTATGCTCTGATATTAAGAATCTTAATAGTAACTGTCATGTAGTAACTCTGGGTAATGATAATTTCAGAAATTGTGTAAAAACAAAGATGAATAGGAAAAATGTGCAGAAGAAAAAACATATGATGGTATTTTATGCTAACAGTCGAAGTGCAAGAAATAAAATTAATGAACTACGTTTGGTAGCATGTGCTGGGAACTTTGATATCATTGCATTAACTGAAACGTGGTATGATTTAAAGAGTCGGGATATGACTGCTGAGTGTAATATTCAGGGATTTAAGTTATTCAATGTGGATAGATGTAATGGGAAGGGGGGAGGAGTTGCATTGTATGTTCGAGAAAATATTAATTGTTGCATAAAAACAGGTATAAAAATAGATGGAGCAGTAACAGAGTCTGTTTGGGTAGAGTTCGTGGAGGGTCAAGAAAAACTAATTCTAGGTGTAATATACCGACCTCCAGGCTTGGATCACGATAGAGGGAGACTTCTTTGGGACGAAATTGTTAGGGCTTCTGGACACAGTAACGTAGTCATAGTAGGGGACTTTAACTTTAGCCAAATTGACTGGAATTCTTTGACAGGTAATCTAGAGTCCAGTGACTTCATGGAAACAGTTCAGGACTGTTTTCTGAAACAGAGTGTAACTGAACCTACCAGGGGTAATAATTTGCTAGACCTAGTCTTGTCAAATAAGGAAACACTCGTGAATAATCTGGAGATCACTGAAGAGCTTGGCGCAAGTGATCACAAATCCATCACCTTTAGCATTAATTGGGAATGCAAGAATAATGATAATACAGTAAAAATCCCCGATTTTCGTTCTGCCGATTATAATGGACTTAGGGAACATCTGTCTAATCTTGATTGGGGTTATCTAGCTAATGATTTTATTGACGATAATCATACTTATGAATATGAAGGGATCTGCTTTTATGATTGTTTTCTTAATAATGTACACAGTGCCCAGAGTATATACATTCCCCAGAGAGAAATTAGGTCTAATAATAACGATCCCAAATGGGTTAACAGGAGGCTAAAGCATCTATTAGGGGAGAAAAGGGGAATTTATAGGCGCATCAGAAGAGGAGAGGTTAACCTTACTGACCAATATGTTCAGCTTAAAAGAGAAGTAAAAAAGGCGATTAGAAAGGCTAAACGTGACTATGAAATTAGAGTCGCTAATGAATCAAAGACTAATCCAAAGGGGTTCTTTCAAGTGTATAGGACGAAGGTGAAGGAAAAAGTAGGACCTCTGAAATCTGGGAATGGACAGCTGACGGATAATGAACTGGAAATGTGTTCCTTATTTAATGACTATTTTTTGTCAGTTTTTACACAGGAAGATGTAAATGAGATTCCAGTAATTAACAATTATTTAGTTCCTGATGAATTTAAGTTAACTAATATTACTGTCACGAGGGACATGGTTATTAAACAGATAGACAAACTGAAACAAAATAAGTCCCCGGGACCCGATGAGTTGTTTTCAAGGGTACTTAAGGAATGCAAGATGGAGCTTAGTCAGCCATTAACGAGTGTATTCAATGCGTCCATCCTTACCAGTGTTGTGCCAGAGATGTGGAAGATGGCTAATGTGGTTCCTATATTCAAATCAGGGGATAAGTCCACTCCTTCAAATTACCGTCCAATAAGCCTGACATCTATAGTGGGCAAGTTATTAGAATCAATTATAGCTGACATTATCAGAAGTCACCTTGAAGAGCATAACTTGATAAATGAATCTCAGCATGGATTCACGAGAGGTCGTTCCTGCCTGACAAACTTACTTACGTTCTTCAATAGAACATTTGAGGCAGTTGACAGTGATAAGGAATATGATATTGTTTATTTGGATTTTAGTAAAGCCTTCGACAGAGTACCTCACAAGAGACTCTTAAGAAAAGTGGCAGCTCATGGTATAGGAGGTAAAGTTCTAGCATGGATTGAGGCATGGCTTACCAATAGAAAGCAGAGAGTTACCATTAATGGAGTGAAATCTGAATGGGGATTAGTCACTAGTGGCATTCCACAAGGATCAGTTTTAGGCCCTCTCTTGTTCATAATTTACATTAATGACCTTGATGAAGGGATTACTAGTGACATGAGTAAGTTTGCTGATGATACAAAGATAGGCCGTATAATTCACTCTGAGGAGGATATCAATGAACTCCAGGACGATTTGAACAAATTAATGTCTTGGTCTGAGAAATGGCAGATGAAGTTTAATGTGGATAAGTGTAAGGTACTTGCCCTTGGTAATGAAAATAACCCTCGAAGCTATAATCTAGGTGAAGTAGAGCTTGGTCATACAGAATGTGAAAAAGACTTGGGAGTCATGGTAAGCAGAAATCTAAAGCCAAGACAGCAGTGCCTCAGTGTGCGCAACAAGGCCAACAGATTACTTGGATTTATCTCAAGAAGTATAAGTAACAGAAGTCCAAAAGTTATTTTACAGCTCTATACATCACTAGTGAGGCCTCATTTAGATTATGCTGCTCAGTTTTGGTCCCCTTACTACAGGATGGACATAGACTCATTAGAGAACATACAGAGAAGAATGACTAAAATGATTTACTGTGTAAGGAACCTCCCGTATGAAGATAGACTTAAAGCCTTAAATCTCCACTCTCTGGAGAGGCGTAGAATGAGGGGAGATATCATTGAAGTGTATAAGTGGATGACGGGCATAAACAAGGGAGACATTAATAAAGTACTGAGGGTGTCGAACCAGGTAAGAACCAGGAATAATGGATTTAAGTTGGATAAATTTAGATTTAGAAAGGACATAGGTAAGTACTGGTTTTCTAACAGAGTTGTAGATGCGTGGAACAGTCTTCCCAGTGGGGTGATAGAGGCTAGGACCTTGGGTAGCTTTAAGAAGAGACTGGACAAATATATGAGTGGGAGGGGCTGGGTTTGATTGGTGTCAAGGGGTACGGGAGTTATTTCTTGAGTAGCTTTAGGTAGATGTCGTTTTGATAAGGACCTGCCTCGTATGGGCCAGTAGGCCTTCTGCAGTGTTCCTACATTCTTATGTTCTTATGAAAACCAAGACCATTATCAATAAGTCAGACAAAGTGACTTATTTGCATGTGCGGTGGGTGAGGAAGGCAGTGTAGGTGGTGGGGAAGGTAGTGTGGGTGGTGGGGAAGGCAATGTGGGTGGTGGGGAAGGCAGTGTGGGTGGTGGAGAAGGAAGTGTGGGTAGTGGAGAAAGCAGTGTGGGTAGTGGAGAAGGCAGTGTGGATGGTGGGGAAGGCAGTGTGGGGGTGGGGAAGGCAGTGCGGGGGTGGGGAAGGTAGTGTGGGTGGTGGGGAAAGGAGTGTGGCTGGCTGGCTGGTCAGCTGGCTGGTCAGCTGGCTAGCTGGCTGGCTGGTCAGCTGGCTGGTCAGCTGGCTAGCTGGCTGGCTGGTCAGCTGGCTGGCTCTGTCTCACAGGTACATATAACTACAATTATACATAGTGTAAATTACCTAGGATAACCCAAAAAATCCAGACAAAGTGCTACTCTGCTTGTAAGCATGACTGGCAAATAATACATATCAGGACTCAGACTGTGATGCAGTGACTACTGCATCGTGTATAATACCTGCTGGTTCCCGAGTAGCTCTCTCTGAGAGAGACAAGCAGAGACAGAAAGACAGATAAGCAGAGACAAACAGAGAGCTAGACACATTGACAGAGAGCTAGATAGACAGAGAGCTAGACAGACTGACAGAGAGCTAGACAGAGAGCTAGACAGACTGACAGACAAATAGACAGACAGACACACGTCTATGTGTAACAGTGAAAACAAACAAAACCTAGCAGCGCACACATCAAATGTCACTCCACTGCTGACCTGTCAGCAGTGGAGTGACACTGGTCTTACACCATGCTTCAATTATTATTTGTGAGGGAAAAGTGGGTTATAAGTGGGGTTAGGGTTGTTCAGGCAACCAGGAACCATTAGCGAGTTACGTCGCGCACCCCCCCCCTCTAGCAGGCTGGGCGAAACTCGAGCTCCTGGTGTCTGATATGTTTCAATTTCTACTCCTGGTAGTATTGACCTTACCTGGTGTGGGTTGAAGTTTGGAGAGTCACTTCCCTCCACTCTTCTCCTGGTCAGGTAAGGTGATCTACCAGGAGTATTACTGTTCGTTGTTTTCTTTTGTTTGCTGGTTACCAGTAATGATTTGGTATTTATTACCACTCTTTTTCATTTTTAACCCTTTGAGGGTTTCGGCCGTACTATTACGGCTTACGACCCAGGGTTTTTGACATACTAGAACGCCTAAATTCTAGCACCCTCAAATCTAGTGAGAGAAACCTGGTAGGCATACATATGAAAGAATGGGTCTATGTGGTCAGTGTGCACAGTATAAAAAAAATCCTGCAGCACACAGTGCATAATAGTAAAAAAAAAACTTTGACCGTATTTTTGGAATAAAACAGCGACTTTGCACTGTATTTTCGTATGGTATTTATTATTGTATTCTAGTTTTCTTGGTCTCATTTTATAGAATGGAAGACATATTACAGAAATTGAGATGATTTTGAATGGTTTTACAATGAAAAGTACCTTGATATTGAGCTCAAAGTAGCAGAAATGTTTTATTTTTACCAAAGTTCAAAAGTAAACAAATCATGCCAAGCGTCCAATACAAGTCAACTGGTGAGTCTAATATTCTTTCACAAGTGCACTGATATTATTTATACCATTTCTACACTAATGCAGTAGTCTGCATAACAGCAAATCTTCTATTTTTTGTAAGAATAAAAATTCAAAGTGGAAAGCCAAAGAAATGTAAGAGGGGCCTGGGGATGTGACTAACGAACAGAGGAAATGTTATTTTAGTGTCAGGAATGTCTTTCTTGTTTATTCTGGACCCTATTTGGAAATTGGCATCTTTTGAAATTTGTGTGAAACTGGCAAAATTGCTAAATTCTGACCACTGTATTGGATAGTTGAAATCAGTAAATGGGTGGTTTCTTGTACTCATTCAATAGAAAAAATGGAGTTCTAGCGAAATAGTTATGATTTTTGTCGACTAGTACACAGGAATTGGCCGAAAATAGGGCTCAAAGTGGGCAAAATTGCCGATGCGTAAACATCGTCGAGACCGCTAACTTCACGAGAGCATAATTCCGTAAGTCTTCCATCAAATTTCATACTTTTGGTGTCATTATGATCGAGAAAAGATTCTCTATCTTTTCGTAAGAAAAAAAAAAAAATTTTTTTTTTTAAATTTGGCCGACCCTGAGAACAAGTCTTGGAGAGGGCCTGTTGACCCTCAAAGGTTTAAATGTTATACAGTGGACCCCCGGTTAACGATATTTTTTCATTCCAGAAGTATGTTCAGGTGCCAGTACTGACTGAATTTGTTCCCATAAGGAATATTGTGAAGTAGATTAGGCCATTTCAGACCCCCAAACATACACATACAAACGCACTCACATAAATACACTTACATAATTGGTCGCATTGGGAGGTGATCGTTATGCGGTGGTCCACTGTATATGCCTAACTGTTGGTAACCAGTCTATTTTTTGCTAATTACCAGCTCTGCTACTGGCGTGGTCATCCAGGGTAGACGCTAGATAAGGGAGCAAGATACTTGTTAATTGGACTAATTAACATTGCCCGACTATTATAGGCCCTTATTTATCCTACTTGTGGTGCTCCAACCAAGTGGTACAGGAGATTCCAAAACATCAGACTGTTACCATCCGCCCAGCATTACCTACATCGTCTTAAACATCAGAGATTCATCCAGAGCCTTACCTACCCCTGCCCAAATACAGCACCAGAACCAAAGGCCACTTTTATTATATTTAAATTTTAAGTAAAATACAGTGGACCCCCGCATAACGATGGCATCGCATAGCGATTTTTCCGCATAACGATTACTTTTATCGCAAAATTTTTGCCCCGCATACCGATTAAAAACCCGCATACCGATTTTCGTCCGAGACGCGTCCAATGTGCCCTCACATGTGCCGGCCGTCCCATTGTTTACCAGCCAGCCTCCGCGGTAACATCCAAGCATACACTCGGAATATTTCGTATTATTACAGTGTTTTCGGTGCTGTTTGTGGAAAATAAGTGACCATGGGCCCCAAGAAAGCTTCTAGTGCCAACCCTGTGGTAAAAAGGGTGGGAATTAGTATGGAAATTAAGAAAGATTTTGAAGGGTTTGGGGCTAACCCTGAGAAGCCTATGCCAGTTGTGGAATCCATTGTGCCTACTTCAAAGATTAAGGAAATGTGTGCAGAGTGGGTTGAACTGCAAACCTTTATAGATGAAAATCACCCTGACACAGCTGTTGCAAGCCGTGCTTGTGACTATTTCAATGACAATGTTATGGCCCATTTTAGGAAAGTCTTGAAGGAACGGGAGGTACAGAGCTCTATGGACAGATTTGTTGTGCGACAGAGGTCCAGTGACTCTCAAGCTGGTCCTAGTGGCATTAAAAGAAGAAGGGAAGTAACCCCAGAAAAGGACTTGCTACCTCAAGTCTTAATGGAAGGGGATTCCCCTTCTAAACAGTAAGAAGATAATGCTCTCCCCTCCTCCCATCCCATCAATCATCACCAGATCTTCAATAAAAGTAAGTGTCATGTAATTGTGCATGCCTTTTTCAGTTTGTGTGTATTAAAATTAACATTTCATGTGGTAAAAAAAAATTTTTTTCATACTTTTGGGCGTCTTGCACGGATTAATTTTATTTCCATTATTTCTTATGGGGAAAATTGATTCGCATAACGATTATTTCGCATAACGATGAGCCCTCTTGCACGGATTAAAATCGTTAACCGGGGGTCCACTGTACTCAAAAGACAATATTCTTATTATTCCTAGAATCATTTCTTTATTTATTTATTTATTTTTCCATTAGTTTTTTGCGCAGATGGAAGGCATTCCACCATTATTATTATTATTATTATTGTTATATACTCAAGTGTATCCAAAATATATACATACTATGTACGTATATATTTCTAGACAACAGTATGTGACTAAAATACAGTGGACCCCCGGTTAACGATATTTTTTCACTCCAGAAGTATGTTCAGGTGCCAGTACTGACCGAATTTGTTCCCATAAGGAATATTGTGAAGTAGATTAGTCCATTTCAGACCCCCAAACATACACGTAGAAACGCACTTACATAAATACACTTACATAATTGGTCGCATTCGGAGGTGATCGTTATGCGGGGGTCCACTGTACAGTGGAACCTCGGCACATGAATTTAATCCGTTCCGTGGAATTGTTGGTATCCTGATTTGTTCGTATGCTGAGTCAATTTTTCTAATTTAAATTAACTGAAATGCAATTAATTCGTTCCAGCTGAATTCCTGCTCTCAGGAGGCATGACAAAATAACCCTAATATCAACTCTATGGCTCATTTATCTGTCACAATTCATCTAATATGACATAATAAACAAATAACATAGAAACCCGATATACAGTGGACCCCCGTATAGCGACCTTAATCCGTGCAAGAGGGCTGGTTGTTATGCGAAATGTTTGGTATGCGAATGAATTTTCCCCATAAGAAATAATGGAAATCAAATTAATCCGTGCAAGACACCCAAAAGTATGAAAAAAAAAATTTTACCACATGAAATACACATTTTCCTACACACAAAGAGAAGGATACATGCACAATAGTAGAGTAGTACATGCACAATATATATTGTGCATGTACTACTCTACTAAATGAAGAATAAATGACACTTACCTTTATTGAAGATGCAGCAATGACTGATGAGACACTGTGTCCTGGGAGTGCCTTTTCCTCCTGAGTACTGTAGGTCCTGTTTGGCATTTTCTTCCAGAACAGGCCTTATCACACTGTGTATGCCACTACGATTCTTAAATCTCTCAAACCAACCTTTGCTGGCTTTAAATTCACCAATATGAGCACTAGTTCCAGGCATTTTTCCCTGTTCACCTGGGTGTTAGTCGACTTGTGTGGGTTGCATCCTGGGAGACAAGATTAAGGACCCCAATGGAAATAAGTTAGACAGTCTTCGATGACACTGACTTTTTTGGGTTATCCTGGGTGGCAAATCCTCTGGGGTTAATTGTTTCTTGGTATTCTCAATAAGCCACACCAACAACGGTGCTACAGCAGCAGCAGCAGCTGACGGTGGTACAGCAGCAACAGACGATGCTACAGCAGCAACAGACGATGCTACAGCAGCAGCAGACGATGCTACAGCAGCAACAGACGATGCTACAGCAGCAGCAGACGATGCTACAGCAGCAGCAGACGATGCTACAGCAGCAGCAGACGATGCTACAGCAGCAGCAGACGATGCTACAGCAGCAGCAGACGATGCTACAGCAGCAGCAGACGATGCTACAGCAGCAGCAGCAGCTGACGGTGGTACAACAGCAGCAGCAGCTGACAGTGCAGCAGCAGCTGACAGTGCAGCAGCAGCTGACAGTGCAGCAGCAGCTGTATCACCAATAGTAGCGATGGTTGATTGGGGTTTATTATACAACCTGGCCAGCTCGGAGACACGCACTCCACTTTCATACTTATCAATGATCTTTTTCTTCATCTCTATAGTAATTCTCACCCTTATTGCTGTAGGGTTGGCACTAGAAGCTTTCTTGGGGCCCATGGTCACTTATTTTCCAGAAAAAATCACCAAAAACACTGTAATAATACGAAATGTTCCGATTGCATGCTTGGATGTTACCGCGGTGGCTGGTAAACAATGCCACCGGCGGAACATGTGAGCATGGCTCAGGCCGCACATTGGATGCGTCTCGGACGAAGGGCGGTGAGCGGGTTTTTGGGTGGTATGCGAGGCAAAATTTTTGCAAAAAAAGCGAGCGGTATGCGGATTGTACGGTATGCGATGTGTGCGGTATGCGGGGGTCCACTGTACACTCTAGAATGAATAAAATATGTCATTACGTGGACAGAGGAGGGAGGAGGATTGTGGTCGCGAGAGTGGTCGCTATGTACCATTTTTATGTTTATCTCACTACACTACTGTTGTGATAGAAACACAGGCCTTATCTCCAGGCTTTATTGAACATAGAATCTTCATAGCACTTCTGCAACAACAAAATATAATGACTAGTACATCTAATAACGGCTTCTACAGGGATGGTGATGTCTTGCATATGTCAAGAGAAAAGTTATAACTACAGGCCACATATTTAAACTCACCATGTAATCTGCATCACTAATATATGGATATAAGAGAAGAGAATCACACACCATGTGTTGGCACCCATGACACACACCAAACTGTTGTTGTTGTTAAGGGCCCCGAGAGGTGGTGCAGTATTATCCTGCTGCTGCTCCCCACAGGAGCAGTATCACTACAATCTCCCCCTTCTAAAATATCAGAGACAGTAATCTCCCAAACTGTTAGGTGGGCAACGTACACGTCCTGACTTTCGTAGCCCTTGAGCCTCTTCACCAGGTTCAATATTTTCCAGCGGGGTTTGACTAACTGCTGAAGCAGAATCCTCTATTTCCGTAGGGGTAGTCTCAAGGGGCTTTCCAGGAGAAAACGAAGCATCTTTCACATCTATTGGTGTATCTTGAGATTCCACACTAATGGGGATTTCAACTGGGGCTAAATGTCTTGTAGATACTGTAGTCTCTTCACCATTTTGGTAGCGAATGTGGGCGTAATGTGGATTAGCTTGCAGGAGCTCTACCTCTTCCACTAAAGGATCTGTCATGTTCATCCTATGGTGACTCTTCAGGAGAACGGGTCCAGGATGACATAACCAAGTGGGCACGGAGGCTCCCGTAGAGGAATGACGTGAATAGTTGAGGAGTCTTTCATGAGGGGTTGCATTAATAGCTGCGCACAGCAATGATCTAATAGAGTGAAGAGCATCAGGTAGGACAGTTTGCCAGTGTTGAACAGGTAGATTGCGCGACTTCAATGTCATTGTAACTGCCTTCCATATAGTACCATTGAACCGCTCCACTTGACCATTGCCTTGAGGGTTGTAGCTTGTTGTTCTGCTGCAGGCAGCCAAAAACTCCAGAAGTTTGTTACTCATGAACGAGGATCCCCTGTCTGAATGGATATAAGCTGGCATACCAAAAATAGAGAACAACTGTGAAAGACAACTAATAACAGTTGAAGCAGTCATTATGCACAGGGGAACACAAAGGGAAACCTTGAATATTCATCTACTATGTTAAGGAAATACCTATTCTGATTTGTGTTTGGTAGAGGTCCTTTGAAATCTATATTCAGTCTCTCGAAAGGCTGGGTGGATTTTATGAGATGAGTCTTCACTGGCTGATGAAAGTTTGGCTTGCACTCTGCACATACTCTGCATGCTCTGATCACTTGTCGCACATCTTCCACTGAATAGGGCATGTTCTTTGATTTGACAAAATGGTACAGGCGTGTAACTCCTGGGTGACACAAAGCCTTGTGGAGTGCTGAGAGTGATTGCAAATCATGACATGCTGCTCCACAGTGGGACCTAGAGAATGCATCAGGTGAGATGTTCAAAAGTTCAAAAGTAAACAAATCATGCTAAGCGTCCAATACACGTCAAATGGTGAGTCTAATATTCTTTCACAAGTGTGCTGATATTATTTATACCATTTCTACACTAATGCAGTAGTCTGCATAACAGTAAATCTTCTATTTTTGTAAGAATAAAAATTCAAAGTGGAATGCCAAAGAAATATAAGAGTGGCCTGGGGATGTGCCAGGAATGTCTTTCTTGTTTATTCTGGACCCTATTTGGAAATTGGCATCTTTTGAAATTTGTGTGAAATTGGCAAAATTGCTAAATTCTGACCACTTTATTGGATAGTTTAAATCAGTAAATGGGTGGTTTCTTGTACTCATTCGATAGAAAAAATGGAGTTCTACTGAAATAGTTACGATTTTTGTCGACTAGTACACTGGAATTGGCCAAAAATAGGGCTCAAAGTGGGCAAAATCGCAAATGCATAAACAGCGTGGAGACCGCTAACTTCGCGAGAGCATAATTCCATAAGTTTTCCATCAAATTTCATACTTTTGGTGTCATTATGATCGGGAAAAGATTCTTTATCTTTTCATAAGAAAAAATAATCTTTTTTTTTAAATTTGGGGATCCTGAGAACAAGTCTCAGAGAGGGCCTGGGGACCCTGAAAGGGTTAAGGAGCGTCCCTTGAGGGGTGAGTTCGCATCCTGAAATTTCGTTCACATCCAGAAGCAAAAAATCGACCAAACAATGGTTGGTATACTGAAAAATTCATGTTTGTAAGCTGAGGTTCCACTGTATGTGAAAATGTTCACCTGTCAATGTTTGTGCAGTTATTGTGTAGCATACAACAAGTGTATATATCCAAAATATGGCTTATATTTGTCTCACAGGCCATAAAAGTTACCTGAAAAAATAAAATGTTAAAAAATAAAAGAGAAAGTAGAAAAAAATAAATGAACTATTACCGTGTGACTGGCAGTGGGCAATGTTGCAGTAAGCAGCTCACTTTCTGCCACCTTCACGCCTCCATATCTCAATAAGTATTGATTGTAAAAAATTTGGGGGGGCCTATAACACTCACAAAAATATCCTCTATAATTTCATAAAAGTAATTTTTTTGTTTTCTAATATTTTTTGACCCTGAGAACACGATTAGGAGAGAGCCTCTCAACCCTGAAAGGGATAAATAAAGAAGACATTTTTTACATAAAGTAATGTAAAAAAAAAGAAAATTGGAGTCAGCACTTATGGAGACATAAGGCTGCAAAGTCGGAGCTTGTTGCTCACCTGACGGCAACATGAAGTGCTGCCACTTGCAGAAGAGTTGCCGATATACAGTGGAACCTCGGTTTTCATATGCCCTAGTCTGTATGTAAAACTATACAGTGAAACCTCAAACTAAGAACGTATCACATACCTAACTTTTCGAAAATTGAACACTTTTTTCAAACCAACTTTGTCCCTATTATCGAACTCGCCCCTATTTTCGAACTGCCGGGTACCGGACCTGTCCGGCAGCCCGCTCTGTCCGCGCCCCTGCGCAGGCGCTGTGAGCCAGTCTGGTTTTGTTGATGCCTGAGTGAACACTAACCTGCGATCTCATTCAAATATTTTACAATTACAGGTCTCACTCAACATTCGCGAAGGTTAGGGGATCAAAAGCCTCATGAATGTTGAAAAATCGCAAATGTTTGGTGCCCCAATATATTGTAGGGAAATATAATACAATACTGCTTCCTTAACTTGTTGAACCATGAACAATCATAAAATACATGAAAACGTCGTAAATTGTACTAAATACATACAGTAGGGCCCCACTTACATGGCGGGTTAGGTTCCAGGCTATCGCCGGAAAGCAGACATCGCCGGAAGGCAGAAAGCCATTTTTTTCCATTTATAAATGCATATAAATGCCAGACAACAAGTTTACACTAAGTTATATTAAGTTAGTAATAGTACTAGGCATTAAAAACACACAAAGTAAAATACAGTCACATTAAATTCATTACTTATCTTAAAGTATTTGTAATCTTAATGTAGGGAGAGAGGTGAGCAGTACTTATTTGTAGGAAGTCAGGTGCAGGTACCCAGGTGTAGGTAGCCCTGGCTCCACGTCTCATACTTAATATACGATATTTAAAACATCCCAGAGAGGTAAAATACACATACAGTACACTCATTATTTACCTTAAAATGTGTGTAGTCTTAATATAGGAAGAAAGGTGAGTAGTATTTAATTGTAGGAAGTCAGTGTAGGTAGCCGGTAGGTGTAGCCCGCCTGGGCTACACCTACCGGCTACCTACACTGTGGCCCAGAGCCATATTATTAACATCGACATGCCTTGTTCACTGAATTTAATCATTTCTAACAACTACCTTTAGATGCCATCATAAACGAAGGTAAAAGTAATGAATAATTCATGCTGAAAATTTTTAACAAAAACGGAGTGAGGGAGTGGTTTGGCCAAACGCAGATTCATAAACGTTTTCTCTGATGGCTGAGCAGAGGAAACATAATGTTGTCCCTCCACCCGGCTACCACACAGCTCTACAAGTATTATTATCAGAGCACATATAAAGTATGCAATAAATGCCAGACAACAAGTTTACACTAACTTATATTAAGTTAGCAATAGAGATAGGCATTAAAAACACAATAAAAGGTAAGATACACACAGAGTACACTTACAGTGGACCCCCGCATAACGATTTTAATCCGTGCAAGAGGGGTAATTGTTATGCGAAATAATCGGTATGTGAATGAATTTTCCCCATAAGAAATAATGGAAATAAAATTAATCCGTGCAAGACACCCAAAAGTATGAAAAACAATTTTTTTTACCACATGAAATGTTAATTTTAATACACACAAACTGAAAAAGGCATGCACACTTACATGACACTTACTTTTATTGAAGATCTGGTGATGATTGATGGGATGGGAGGAGGGGAGAGAGAGTGTTAGTGTTTAGAAGGGGAATCCCCTTCCATTAAGACTTGAGGTGGCAAGTCCTTTTCTGGGGTTACTTCCCTTCTTCTTTTAATGCCACTAGGACCAGCTTCAGAGTCACTGGACTTCTTTCGCACAACATATCTGTCCATAGTGGCCTGTACCTCTCGTTCCTTTATGACTTCCCTAAAGTGTTTCACAACATTATCAGTGTACAGGTTGCCAACACGGCTTGCAATAGCTGTGTGAGGGTGATTTTCATCCATGAAGGTTTGCACTTCAAGCCACTTTGCACAGATTTCTTTAATCTTTGTAGTAGGCAACTTCTTCAATTTCTCTCTCCCCTCCTCTGAACCAGTTTCCTCAGGTCTGGCCTCTTGCTCTTGAAGTTGATCTATCAGCTCATCAGTGGTTAGTTCTTCATTGTCCTCCTCCACCAACTCTTCCACATCATCCCCACTAACCTCCAACCCCAAGGACTTTCCCAATGCCACAATGGATTCCTCAAGTGGCATAATCCTCTCAGGGTTAGCCTCAAACCCTACAAAATCCCTTGTGTCTACACATTCTGGCCACAGTTTCTTCCAAGCAGAGTTCAAGGTCTTCTTAGTCACTCCCTCCCAAGCCTTACCTATAAGGCTTACACAATTGAGGATATTAAAGTGCTCTCTCCAAAACTCTCTTAGAGTCAGTTGAGTTTCTGAGGTCACTACAAAGCACCTTTCAAACAGAGCTTTTGTGTACAGTTTTTTGAAGTTTGCAATAACCTGCTGGTCCATGAGCTGCAGGAGAGGAGTGGTATTAGGAGGCAAAAACTTCACCTTAATGAAGCTCATGTCCCCATAAAGTCGCTCTGCCACGTCTGTAGGATGACCAGGGGCATTGTCTAACACCAGGAGGCACTTAAGTTCTAATTTCTTTTCAGTTAGGTAATCTTTCACATTGGGGGCAAATGCATGGTGTAACCAGTTATAGAAAAAGTCCCTAGTGACCCATGCCTTACTGTTTGCCCTCCACAGCACACACAAATTATCCTTGAGGACATTCTTTTGCCTGAACACTCTGGGAGTTTCAGAGTGATACACTAATAAAGGCTTAACTTTGCAATCACCACTAGCATTGGCACACATCAACAAAGTAAGCCTGTCTTTCATAGGCTTATGTCCTGGGAGTGCCTTTTCCTCCTGAGTAATGTAGGTCCTGCTTGGCATTTTCTTCCAGAACAGGCCTGTTTCATCACAATTAAACACTTGTTCAGGTTTCAGTCCTTCACTGTCTATGTACTCCTTGAATTCCTGCACATATTTTTCAGCCGCTTTGTGGTTCAAACTGGCAGCCTCACCATGCCTTATCACACTATGGATGCCACTACGCTTCTTAAATCTCTCAAACCAACCTTTGCTGGCCTTAAATTCACTCACATCATCACTAGTTGCAGGCATTTTTTTAATTAAATCCTCATGCAACTTCCTAGCCTTTTCACATATGATCGCTTGAGAGACGCTATCTCCTGCTAGCTGTTTTTCATTTATCCACACCAATAAGAGTCTCTCAACATCTTCCATCACTTGCGATCTTTGTTTCGAAAACACAGTTAAACCTTTGGCAAGAACAGCTTCCTTGATTGTCTTTCTGGTGCCCACAATAGTAGCGATGGTTGATTGGGGTTTCTTGTACAACTTGACTAGGTCGGCGATACACACTCCACTTTCATACTTATCAATGATCTCTTTCTTCATTTCTATTGGAATTCTCACCCTTATTGGTGTACAGTTGGCACTAGAAGCTTTCTTGGGGCCCATGGTCACTTATTTTCCAGAAACAGCACCGAAAACACTGTAATAATACGAAATATTCCGATTGTATGCTTGGATGTTACCGCGGAGGCTGGCTGGTAAACAATGGCACGGGCGGCACATGTGAGGCTGGCTGAGGGCGCACATTGGACGCGTCTCGGACGAAAATCGGTGAGCGGGTTTTTAATCGGTATGCGCGGCAAAATTTTTGCGATTAAAGCAAGCGGTATGCGGATTAATCGCTATGTGATGCCATCGTTATGCGGGGGTCCACTGTATTACTTACCTTAAAATATTAATATTAATGTGTGAAAGGTGAGTGGCAGGGTGTTTATTGAATAAAATCAGAATGGCACACCATCATCCTCTAACTTGGCACTTAAAGCAAGAGGCTTACGACTTCTCTTTTTATCACAGCTAACCTTAGATGCCATCGTCAATGAGAGCCAACTAGTTAAAGAAAGAGTAAACGAGAGAGAGAACGAGATACAGAGTTGAGACAATGTAAGAACACAAACTGAACAGGTAGTGGGTGATCACTTGGTCAGGCGAAATAAATGCTTATTAACCCTTTGACTGTCGCGGCCGTATATATACGTTTGCGAGGTACCGTGTTTGACGTATATATACTCATAAATTCTAGCGGCTTCAAATCAGGCAGGAGAAAGCTAGTAGGCCCACATGTGAGAGAATGGGTCTGTGTGGTCAGTGTGCACCACATAAAAAAAATCCTGGAGCACGTAGTGCATAATGAGAAAAAAAAAACTCCGACCGTTTTTTTTAATTAAGATGCCGACTTTGTGGTCTATTTTCGTATAGTATTTGTGGTTGTATTCTCGTTTTCTTGGTCTCATTTGATAGAATGGAAACTATATTATAGAAATGGAGGTGATTTTGATTAATTTTACTATAAAAAGAACCTGGAAATGGAGCACAAAATACAGGAAATGTTTGATTTTTGCCGATGTTCAAAAGTGAACAAATGATGTCATTGTCCAATAAATGTCCAAATAGCCATTCTAATACGCAGTCATGAATGGGTTGATGTAATTTTTACAATTATTACAGTATTGCAGTAGTCTGCATAACAGTAAATCTTCTATTTTTTGTTTGAATAAAATTTCAAAATAAAAAGCAAGAGTAATATCACAGGGACCTGGAGACATGACTGATGAACAAAGAAAATGTTATTTTAGAGCCAGGAATGTCTGCATTGTTCATTCTGGACCTTATTTTGAAATTGTCGTATTTTTTAATTTTCGTGAAATTGGCCAAATTGCAAATTTCTGACCATGTTATTGGGTAGTTGAAATCGGTAAAGGGGCAGTTTCTTGAACTCAATCGATAGAAAAAATAGAGTTCTGAAGAAATAGTTATGAGTTTGGTTGACTGGAATAACGGAATTAGCCGAAAATAGGGCTCAAAGTGGGCGAAATTGCCGATTTTTAAATATCGCCGAAGTCGCTAACTTCGCGAGAGCGTAATTCCGTCAGTTTTCCATCAAATTTCGTTTTTTTGGTGTCTTTACAATCGGGAAAAGATTCTCTATCATTTCATAAGAAAAAATAATTTTTTTTTTTTCGAATATTTTGCGACACCAGAAGCAACTTCAGGATTTGGCCCTTCGACAGTCAAAGGGTTAATATGTGTCTACTTTTAGTTCATTCACGTATGTTTGTAAGAGTTTGTAAAACATTTACCTCAATATTTTTTTATTATAATGATAATTACCTCACAATACAAATACTCTTACATTGTGTACAAGTTGTACAAGTTAGTTCAGAATAAACAAACAGCAACACACCATTTTTAGAGTGAATGAAGATATTAATAATAATAATAATAATAATAATAATAATAATAATAATAATAATAATATTATTATTATTATTATTATTATTATTATTACTATTATTATTATTATTAATATTAATAATAATAATAACAATATTATTATTATTAATATTAATAATAATAATAATAAAATTATTATTATTATTATTAATAAAAAGCACTAAACCCACAAGGGTCGTGAATTGCCATATATAGGGTAAAGGCATACGAAAACAATATTTTTCAACAGTTATCCCCCAGTTTGACTAGAGAAAACGTAATTCTTCCGACACTACCTACAAAGCTGCTTTGTAAACAAATCTCATATTTACATCAATTTTTATTCTGTGAGTGTATGTATCATGTTTATATGCTATGTAACAGGTTTCATATATAATTTTGAGGAAAATATCATAGATGGATTAATGAAAATGTCTATATTGATGTAAAATAAGACATTTAGTGTGCCCAAGAGTGATTATTATTACGTAGTATTGGCGTCATGAGTAGAGAAAGACTTAGCGATTTTAATGTGTACCTGCACACCAGCACAGTGTGTAAGTATATTTAGGTACAGGTACACATAAGTATAATTATGAGAGTACATATAAAATATGAAGTAACTTTAAAACACTTGAAATTTTGGAAAGTTTCCTGACATAATAGATGTGGTCATGGAGAATGTAAACAAACCGGGTGGGGGGGCGTCGTATTTGAAAGATCGGTTGCCGTATAGCAAATTTTCGTCATAATTTGACATCGCCATATTAGCGGAATGCCGTAAGGTGAAACGCCATAAAGCTGAGCCTTACTGTACATGTTATGGTTTAATAACATGTATGTTATTAAATACCACCGCCTCTACCACTTCCTCAACCACTGCGAGTCCCTACTACCCTCCCTCTGACCCTAGCAACTGGCAGTCAGCCCTCCCAGCAGTGAGGTGAGTGTTTTGTTTGTTCATTATTTGCTGTTAAACTACAGTATAAATAATGTAAACCCATTCATGAGTGCATGTTGGAATGGCTATTTGGACAGGTATTGGACAGTGACATCATGTGTTTACTCTTGAACACAGCAAAGAATCAAGCATTTCTGCTACTGCTAATAATAACAATAGTAATAATAATAATAATAATAATAATAATAATAAATGCAATAGAATTGAAGAAGGAAATTGTACAAAAATACGAGGGAGTGATTGACACATCGTTAGTGTGGCTTTGTTTATGCTGGAATGAGCATTAGTCTCCATGCTGTTCCAAACATTTCACAATAATTGAGTCCTGGAGATGGGAAGTACAGTGCCTGCACTCTGAAGGAGGGGTGTTAATGTTACAGTTTAAAAACCAGAGAATAAAGCACCCTTCTGGCAAGACAGTGATGGAGTGAATGAGGGTGAAAGTTTTTCTTTTTCGGGCCACCCTGCCTTGGTGGGAATCAGCCAGTGTGTTAATATATAATATATATATATACATACTTCATCTCCACATAAAATTGTCACACTATGGTATAAGAGGGCACTCCCTCAACTACCTCAAGTCATACCTCAGCAACAGAAGCCAATATGTGTACGCAAATGGGGCAAACTCTTCCGCACAACCAATTACAGTTGGTGTCCCACAGGGAAGTGTCCTTGGCCCTCTTCTCTTTCTCCTATACATAAATGACCTACCAAATGCTTCGCAATTACTCAAACCCACACTATTTGCAGATGACACTACATACGTCTTCTCTCACCCGAGCCCAGTCTGTAAATACCGAATTACAGAAAATATCTACCTGGATGAGGACTAACAAACTAACACTAAGCATTGACAAAACCTACTTCATTCAGTTTGGTAACAGAGCTACAGATGTCCCTCTTAACATAATGATAAACGGATCACCTATCACAAAGCTAACAGAGGGAAAATTCTTAGGAATCCACCTTGATAATAGACTCAAATTTCATACACATATACAACAAATTACTAAGAAAATTTCCATGACCGTAGGCATACTATCGAAGATACGGTACTATGTTCCACAGTAAGCCCACCTGGCCCTATATCACTCTCTTATTTACCCCTATCTCACCTATGGAATTTGTGCATGGGGCTCAACAACAATTAACCATCTCAGACCACTAATTACCCAACAAAAGGCTGCAGTCAGAATGATTACAAATTCCCACTACAGGCAGCACACTCCACCAATATTCAAAACACTAAACCTACTCACCATACAAAACATCCATACTTACTACTGCACCTATTACATACAACATAGAACACTTAACTCTGATATTAACCCTCCCCTCAAACATCTCCTTGCCAACCTCAACAGAACACATGACCATAACACAAGGCACAGATCATTCTTTGATGTTCCTCGTGTCCATCTCACGCTATGCAAAAACTCAATGCACATAAAAGGCCCTAAAATCTGGAATTCATTACCTGTAAATATAAAAGAAACACTACCTGTTTATAAATTCAAGTCTCTTCTCAAAGATCACTTACTCACCCAAAACCAAATAAATACCGAATAACTGAACCTTATAAATTGTATATCTTAAATGTTTCTCACAATTATATCACATCAATGTTAAACCTAAGACCCAATCTAACTTTGTTATTTTTTAAATACACTACCTAACAGAATACTCCATTCTACTGAATGTACAGCAATGCATGCAACCATATGACCTGTCTTTGTAATACTCATTTGTGCCTTACTGTTATCTGTTTACAATAATGTTTTATCACTGATTACATCATTGCTTAGTTAATCTTAAGTTAATTTTAAGCCAGCCCATAATGCTATGCATACAAGTGGCTTTGGCATACTGCTCTTACCTGTATTTTTTTTGTACCTCTGTATGTATGCTCAAATTACTAAATAAATAAAATAAATCAATCTAATATGACATAATACACAATATAAATAACATACAAACCTGATATATACTCTAAAATGAATAAAATATGTCATTCATGTGGTGGTATGGGCTGTGTCGGCGGTGGACGAGTTTGTCTGGAGACCGGGCAAAATACTTCATGAATAATTTAGCTAATATCATCTATACAGCTTATTTATCTATCACAGTTCATCTAATATGACATAACAAACAATATGAATAACATAGAAACATGATATATACTCTAGAATGAATAAAATATGTCATTCATGTAGTGGTATGGGCGGTGTTGGCGGTGGACGAGAGTTTGTCTGGAGACCAATGAAAATACTTCATGAATAATTTTGCGAATATCATCTATATGGCTTATTTATATATCACAGTTCATCTAATATGACATAACAAACAATAAAAATAACATAGAAACATGATATATACTCTAGAATGAATAAAATATGTCAATATGTAACAGGTGGAGGCAGCCACAACCACTCCCTCTTTGTTGTGGTAAACACTGCCATTTAGTGACGGCCTTTTGAAGCCATCTATTATAATTTTTATATATAATATATTATTATTATATATGTATTATTATTATACATATTATATTATTATTATTATTATTATTATTATTATTATTATTATTATTATTATTATTACTGTACTGTATTATTATACTATTATTATTATATGTATTATTATACATATTATTATTATACATATTATTATTATTATTATTATTATTATTATTATTAATATTATTATTATATAAATAATTTGTAATTTTTATTCACACAAATATAAGCTTTACTGTTTTTCCTTATTGCAATAATTGTATAAATAATGTCAACCCATTCACAACTGCATGTTGGAATGGACAGTGATGTCATTTGTTTACTCTGAAACAGCCAAGCAATTGACCATTTGTCCTATGTTGAGCTCTATTTCAAGGTACTTTCTGTCATGAAAGCAATTAAAATCATGTCTATTTTTTTTATAATTTGAGCACACATACAGAGGTACAAAAAAATACAGATAAGAGCAGCATGCCAAAGCCACTTATACTATGCATAGCATTACGGGCTGGCTTAAAATTAACTTAAGATTAACTAAGCAATGATGAAATCAGTGAAAAACATTAATGTAAACTGATTACTATAAAGCACAAGTGAGTAATACAAAGACAGGTCATATGGTTGCATGCATTGTTGTAAATTCAGTAGAATGGAGTATTCTGTTAGGTAGTGTATTTAAAAAATAATAAAGTTAGATTGGGTTTTAGGTTTAACATTTATGTGATATAATTGTGAGAAACATTTAAGATATACAATTTATAAGGTTCAGTTATTCAGTATTTATTTGGTTTTGGGTGAGTAAGTGATCTTTGAGAAGAGACTTGAATTTATAAACAGGTAGTGTTTCTTTTATATTTACAGGTAATGAATTCCAGATTTTAGGGCCTTTTATGTGCATTGAGTTTTTGCATAGCGTGAGATGGACACGAGGAATATCAAAGAGTGATCTGTGCCTTGTGTTATGGTCATGTGTTCTGTTGAGGTTGGCAAGGAGATGTTTGAGGGGAGGGTTAATATCAGAGTTGAGTGTTCTATGTATGTAATAGGTGCAGTAATAAGTATGGATGTTTTGTATGGTGAGTAGGTTGAGTGTATTGAATATTGGTGGAGTGTGCTGCCTGTAGTGAGAATTTGTTATCATTCTAACTGCAGCCTTTTGTTGGGTAATTAGTGGTCTGAGATGGTTACTTGTTGTTGAGCCCCATGCACAAATTCCATAGGTGAGATAGGGGTAAATAAGAGAGTGATATAGGGCCAGGAGGGCTGACTGTGGAGCATAGTACCGTATCTTCGATAGTATGCCTACAGTCTTGGAAATTTTCTTAGAAATTTGTTGTATATGTGTATGAAATTTGAGTCTATTATCAAGGTGGATTCCTAAGAATTTTCCCTCTGTTAGCTTTGTGATAGGTGATCCGTTTATCATTATGTTAAGAGGGACATCTGTAGCTCTGTTAACAAACTGAATGAAGTAGGTTTTGTCAATGTTTAGTGTAAGTTTGTTAGTACTCATCCAGGTAGATATTTTCTGTAATTCGGTATTTACAGTATTGGCTAGCGTGACTGGGCTCGGGTGGGAGAAGACGTATGTTGTGTCATCAGCAAATAGTGTGGGTTTGAGTAATTGCGAAGCATTTGGTAGGTCATTTATGTATAGGAGAAAGAGAAGAGGGCCAAGGACACTTCCCTGTGGGACACCAACTGTAATTGGTTGTGCAGAAGAGTTTGCCCCATTTGCGTACACATATTGGCTTCTGTTGCTGAGGTATGACTTGAGGTAGTAGAGGGAGTGCCCTCTTATACCATAGTGTGACAATTTTACATGGAGCAAGTCATGGTCAACTGCATCAAAAGCTTTACGTAAGTCAATGAAGATCCCCAGTGGGACTTCTTTTTTCTCTATTGCAGTGTATATATGTTCTAGCATGTGTATAATAGCATCATTAGTATTTTTATTAGGCCTGAATCCAAATTGGCAGGGGTTGAGTATGTTTTGGGAGATAAGGTAGGAGTAGATTCGTTTATGAATTAATTTTTCGAAGATTTTTGAGAGAGGGTGTAAGTTGGATATTGGCCTATAGTTATTCAACTCTGTTTGGTCTCCTCCTTTGTGGATCGGGGTGACCCTTGCTATTTTGAGTACTGTAGGGAAGGTGGAGGATTCAATGGATTTGTTAAAGAGTGTTGCAATGATTGGTGATAGCACTTGTGACACTTTTTTGTATATAAAGGGTGGTAAGGTATTTAAATCTCCTGCCTTGTTTTTTAGTGCATTGATAATAAGGGAGACTTCGTATGGGTTAGTCGGAGCTAGGAACAGTGTGTTCGGGTAGTTGCCGGTGAGGTAGTCATTTGGTGGGGTATCTGAGCTTGGGATTTTATTGGCAAGGTTTTGTCCTATAGTGGAGAAGAAATCATTGAGTCTGTTTGCTGTTTCTGTTGGTGGGAGTTGGGGTTCATCTGATTTTGCTAATTTTATTTCGCTATTTCGTGATATCTTTTTTGTTCCCAGAATTTCTGATAGGGTTTTCCAGGTCTTTTTTATATCACCTCGTAAGTTGGATAATCTGTTCTCATAATACAATTTTTTTGCCCTTCTTATCAGGCTGGTTAGGATTGACGAGTAACGTTTTGTTTGGTCTCTGGTTATGTGACCCATTCTGTACTGTTTTTCATATTGGTGTTTTGTATTTATGGATTTGAGAATGCTGGGTGTTAGCCAGGGACTGTTCAGTCTCTTAGCTGCCATCTGCTTAGTTTTTTTAGGGCAGTGCTTGTTATAGAGGTATTGGGTCTTTTTTAGAAAATTATTAATACATTCGTCAATATCTGTATTGATTTCTAGCTCAGTGTGCCAGTCAATGTTTGCTACTGCTGTTGTGAAGTTATTAATGGCTGCCTCATTGTGAAGTCTGAAGGTGACTTTAGTAGTGTCTTGGGGTAATTTACCAAGAGTTGTTATGAGGAAAGTAGGGTAGTGGTCTGTGGTATTATCTGTAATTATGCCTGATTTTAAAGGGGATATGGTGTTGGTCCAGATGTGGTCAAGTAGGGAAACACTAGTCTCTGTAACTCTTGTAGGTTTTGTTACTGTTGGTAGCAACATACAGTTACTCATTGTGTTTGTGAATTCAGTAACGTGTGGGTCCTGGTCTTGCAGGAGATTTATATTGAAGTCACCTGAGAGTAGTAAGTGATCTTTGTTCATGCGTGCATCCGTTATCATACTTCCTAGGTTTTGACTAAATTGGCTAATGTTTGACTGTGGAACTCTGTAGATGTTTATCAATGTGAGAGGTTTTTGTAGGTATTTGGATTTGAATTTGGCTATTATATATTCCCCATGTTCATCTCTTGTGCAAGTATTAGTGATACATTCTAGTTGGTCTGAGTAGTATATGGCTGTGCCACCCCCTTGTTGGTCTGGCCTACAGTTGTGTATGGCTGTGTAACCAGGAATGGCATAGACATCTGTACTATCAGGCTTTAGCCAGGTTTCAGTTAGTGTAATGATGGACATATTGGCATGTAAGGAATTTAGTAATGCTATGAGGTCATCGTAATGCTTGCTTAAAGATCTGATATTGTAGTTAAAGATAGTTATGTTGTTGTTGGCACTGAGAAGTGCCTTTGATTGTTCTGCAGTGTAGTAATTACAGTAACTGTTTGATTCATTTAAGTCATTAAATAAGAGGTTGGTATCAGGATCAATGCTTGTAATCATAAGATTTGTAGTGAATCTATAGTTAGAATTAAGTATAAAACAAAGTAAATAGTCTTAAGCTAAAAAATAGCACCTGAATTATTTAACAAATGTAAAATAATGAGCTAAGGTAGTTTTTTTTTTTTTAAGCTAAAATAAAGGAGACAATATAAAAGGGACTAGTACAAATAAAGTGATGATCAAATAATGGAGCTTGGGAATATGATAGTAGGTAGTACTATAAAATAAATGAGCTTTGGAATATAATGGCAAAATTGTGAACTTGTTCTACTTTAGCACCTGAGAATAGCACCTTGATTATTTTAACAATTGTGAATGTATAAACTAGGGTAGTTATATAAAGCTAAAATAAAGGAGAAAATATATAAGGGACTAAAATTAAGTAATGGTAAATAAAGTTAAATGGACAGATGGTCACTATGAAATAATATTGGTTTAGGAGTAAGATCTGATTTGTAATATTAGATAATTTGAGCAGTTTATTGCACAATAAAAGTAAAAAAAAAAATGAGGTAGTTGGTACTAGCTAGCAAAAGATAGTTTTGGTACTTGCAAAAAAGTAATTGGAATATATACTAATTGCATACACAATGTAAAGTGACTAAAAAACAAGTAGTGATAAACAAAATTAAATGGACAGGTAAGAAAAAATGAATATTATTAATTTGGAGTAAGATTTGACTTGTAATTTAAAATTATGAGCAATTAATAGCAGTAAGAAAGAATTATAGAGTATTGGAGGTAGTTGGCATTAGCTAGTGATGAAAAATAATAAAAATAATAATGTACAATATAATAGTAACGAACACTATATGCACCACACGTATATATGTATTATGGGCACTTATCTAATCTGTTACAGAAATGTCAGCTTTTCTAAGGAAGGTAGAGAAATCATGTTCGTTTGAGATGGTATATTGTTGTCCTGTTGATGTTTTCCTTACTAGTATTTTCCCATCTCGCGTGAAACACTGATGTATTTTGTTTTCCTGTTTAAGTTTTCTCAGCCTGAACAGAAGGTTTTGACGTTTTTTTGTTAGACACTCATTTATGTACACTCCATTTTTCATTGTAATTGCTGATTTAATTAGGTCCTTTCTTTTATCGTATGAATGAAGTCTGATCATTATACTGTGTTTACTTCCTGGTTTTCCTAGCAAACGTGTTTCTTTGATTTCATTGTTTTGCACGATGACTTGTACGTGGTTCTGTATTATCCTGACAGCAGTTTCTTTGCACTGTGCTTGTGTTATGTCACTAGGAATGTGTGGACTGTTTATTATAACTGCATCAGACAACTTATCTTGTTCAGTTTTGTCGTCTTGGAAATCAAGGTATTCATTTAGTCGAGTGTGCATGTTCTGATTCCAGTCCTTGATTGCTTCTTCAACCTTCATATTTATTGTTGTTATTTGCTCAGTGTGACTGGCTATAGCTGCTTTTAGAGTATTTTCTGTGTCAACACTTCCCGATGTAATCTTCTCTTCAAGGTTTTGGATCTTATTCTCGAGGTTGGTTATCTTGGAATCTCGTCGCTCGAGTGCTGCTTTGATATCTTTGATTTCATTTTCTAGAGCAACGATGTAGTCCTTGATATTGTCAGGAATAATCATACCTGAGTTATCATGGATGAATCCTTTGAAGGGAGTGGAGTTGGAGGGGGAGTCAGCCATGTTTGTTGTTGTTGTTGTTGTTCCCTGGGTGGCGGCGGTGAGGGGGGTTGATGATACACTGGCGTCCTGCTGGGTAGACAAGTTGAGTTCTAGGGTCCTTGCTGTTATTCTTTTATTACTGGTGTTGTTTCTTCTGCGATATCCTTTCATAGTATCACTGAAGTAGATACTGTGTAGCAATGGAGGAGAAGGCTTGTTTTCTCGGAGCTTGGGTTATGTGGTTGTCTGGCAGCGGAGGCAGTGTTTGGGTTAGCAGGGCTGTCTTCCTTAGATCTTCTAATTTTGTCAAGATTTGGGTTACATTCTTAGTATTCTTGGGTCATGTTGTGGTCTACGTGGGTTCATGTAGTTGAACTTTCACTTAGGCCATCACAAGTTTTGATGGGCGATGTTTTTTTGAGAAAGAAGAGCTGTAATATATCTTCCATTCTATCAAATGAGACCAAAAAAACGAGAATATAACCATAAAAACTATTCAAAATTACCACTAAGGGGTGGCTAATTGCTGAGAAGTGAACTCCATTATTTATTCTTAAATTTCTTTCATTTTTGGTGTACGTTAAGAAGCATCTTTCCATCATGTATTGCCCAAGTTTCAATAAGATAGTCCAACAAACAAATGAGATACAATTCCTGAGATCAAGAGCAAGAGCCCCTCACCAGTATCAAGGAACCTGCCTTGAGGTCTGCTCGCTTGTGGAAATTTTTGCTCGCATATGGAAGCAAAAAATCGACCCATTGACTGCTCGTATTTGGAAAAACTCGCATGTGGACATGTTCGCAAGTAGAGGTTCCACTGTATCTGCACCATATGGTGCCCTGTACCATAGGGTACCCTGCACCACATGGTACCCTGCACCATATGGTACCCTACACCATATGGTATCCTGTACTGTATGGTACCCTATACCATATAGCACAATGTACCATATGGTACCCTGTAACATATGATACCATGTATCATATGGTCAGTTGGAGATGTTGATGCCACAAGGCACCACCCAAGACTGAGTGGCGACGCAAGCTAGCTAGTGACTCCGCAGTTTCCAAGACAAAGCGCTTTGTCATTCACCTCAAGGAACATGTTGAGTGGCTGTACATTTGTAAATATATAATAGAACATTACTAATATACAGTTTTTTGCATATTTTTGTTGTAAACAATTATTGTAAATAAAATAATGATGAAAATGTTAGTGTTTATTGTACTGAATACAACAGTACCATACAGTACCATATGGTACAATGTACCATATGGTACAATGAACCATATGGTATCATTGTACCATATGGTATCATTGTACTATATGGTACAATGTACCATATAGTACCAATGCACCATACAGTACCATAAGGTACAATTGCACCATATGGTACTATTGTATCATATGGTACCATTGTACCAAATGATGCCATTGTACAATATTCTACCATATGGTACCATTGTATCATATGGTGCCATTGTACCATATTGTACCATATGGTACCACTGTACCATATGGTACCACTGTACCATATGGTATCACTGTACCATATGGTACCATTGCACCCTATGGCACCATTATACCATATGGTACTATATGGTACCGTTGTATTCAAGACAATAAACTTGTAAACAAGTTTTGTAAGCAATATAATGATAAACAAATTAGTGCAGTTATTGTGTTGAATACAAAGTGTGTACACTTATACAATATACATTATATTGGTCTCACAGGCCACAAATGTTACTAGAAAAAGAAAAAAATTAGAAAAGAAAAGAAAGAAGTATAAAAAAACGTAAAAAAAATAAAAATGCGATTCTGCGGACGTCGCTGATGTTGCCGCCATCCGGTCATTTTCTGTCAACTTCCCGCCGCTGTATTTCTGTAAGTACTGGTCAGATTTTTTTTTGTTTTATTACCTTCACAATAATATTATCTTTAATTCTGTAAGAAAAAATATTTTTTTGTTTTTTCAAAATTTCTTGGACACTGGGGCACCCCTTCAGATTTTGGCCTTGGACCCTGAAAGGGTTAAGTTCGATATTCGAGGTTCCACTGTAGTTATTCTCTATAAAATGTATTTTTTGTTAATATTTCCCATACGAAATAAAGTAAATCCAATTAATCTGTTCCGACACCCAAAAATATTAACAAAAAATACTTTTAACCCTTCGACTGTTTCAGTCGTATATATACGTCTTACGAGCCACGGTGTTTGAAGTACATACACTCAAAAATTCAAGCAGCTTCAAATCAAGCAGGAGAAAGTTGGCAGGTGAACATGTCAGAGAATGGATCTGTGTGCTCAGTGTGCACCATATAAAAAAAAATCCTGCAGCATGCAGCTCATAATGAGAAAAAATAACTCCAACCATGTTTTTGGATTAAAACGCCGAATTTGTGGTGTATTTCTGTATAGTATTTATGGTTGTATTCTCATTTTCTTGATCTCATTTGACAGAATGGAAAACATATTGTAGAAACAGAGGTGATTTTGATTGGTTTTACTATGAAAAGAACCTTAAAATGGAGCTCAAATTAGGGGAAATGTTTGATTTTTGCCGATGTTCAAAAGTAAACAAATGATGTCATTGTCCAATAAATGTCCAATTAGTCATTCTAATATGCAGTAATGAATGGGTTGACATTATTTATACAATTATTACAATATTGTAATAGTCTGCATAACATTAAATCTTCTGTTTTTTGTTTCAATAAAAATTCAAAATAGGAAGCAAGAGTAATATCAGAGGGGCCTGGAAACGTGACTGATGAACAAAGAAAATCTTATTTTAGAGCTAGGAATGTCTGCACTGTTCATTTTGGACCCTATTTTGAAATTGGCATATTTTTTAATTTGCATGAAACTGGCCAAATTGCAAATTTTGGGCATTATTGGGTATTTGAAATCAGAAAATGGGCAGTTTCTTGTACTCAATCGATAGAACAAATGGAGTTCTAAAGAAACAGCTATGAGTTTGCTCAACTGGAACAACGGAATTAGCCAAAAACAGGGCTCAAAGTGGGCGAAATCGCCAATTCAAATATCACCGAGGTCGCTAACTTCGTGAGTGTAATTCCATAAGTTTTCCATCAAATTTCGTTCTTTTGGTGTCATTACCATCAGGAAAAGATTCTCTATCAATTCATAAAATTTCTTTTTTTTTTTTTTTCAAAAATTTTTCGACACCAGGAGACACCTCAGGATTTGGGGTTGCGACAGTCAAGGGGTTAATAGAGAATAACAATAGTTTTACATACAGACTAGGGCATATGAAAACCAAGGTTCCACTATACAGGTCTCCCTCAACATTCGCGTTTTCAACTTTCGCGGGCTTCGCACATTCGCGAATTCCCAACCGCCAAATTCCCAGCCTCCAAATTCCCAGCCACAAAATCATATTTAAATTTCCCGCCACCTGCACATCCCTACTACCCTCCCTCCGACCCTCGCAACAGGCAGCCAGCCCTCCCACCACTGTGTGGTGAGTGTTTTGTTTGTTCATTATTTGCTATTAAACTACAGTATAAATAATGTAAACCCATTCATGACTGCATATTGGAATGGCTATTCAGACAGGTATTGGACGGTGACATCATGTGTTTACTCTTGAGCACAACAAAGAATCAAACATTTCTGCTACTGCTAATAATAACAACAATAATAATAATAATAATAATAATAATAATAATAATAATAATAATAATAATAATAATAAATACGATAGAATTGAAGAAGGAAATTGAACAAAAATATGAGGGAGTGGTTGACACATCGTCAGTCGGTGTGGCTTTGTTTATGCTGGAGTGAGCATTAGTCTCCGTGCTCTTCCAAACATTTCACAATAATTCACTGTGGTTGGTGCTTGTAGATTGAGTGAGACTGGAGTGGTAGAGGCAGTGGTTGAGGCAGCAGTTGAGGCAGTGGGTGAGGCAGTGGGTGAGGCAGTGGGTGAGGCAGTGGCTGAGGAAGCAGTTGAGGCAGGAGTTGAGGCAGTGGGTGAGGCAGTGGTTGAGGCAGTGGTTGAGGCAGTGGGTGAGGCAGTGGGTGAGGCAGTGGGTGAGGCATGTCATTAATAATAATAATAATAATAATAATAATAATAATAATAATACATGTCATTAATAACAATAATAATAATAATAACACATGTCATTAATAATAATAATAATAGTACATGTTATTAATAATATGCACTATTATTATTTATAACATATATGTTATTAAATACAACTGCCTCAACTGCTCCCTCTTCCATTGCTTCAACCGCTGCCTCTACCACTGCCTCACCAACTGCCTCAACTGCTGCCTCAACCACTGCCTCTACCACTCCAGTCGCACTCAATCTACAAGCACCAAACACAATGAATTATTGTGAAATGTTTGGAACAGCACGGAGACTAATGCTCACTCCAGCATAAACAAAGCCACACCGACTGACGATGCCTCAACCACTCCCTTGTAATTTTGTACAATTTCCTTCTTCAATTCTATCGTATTTATTATTATTATTATTATTATTATTATTATTATTATTATTATTATTATTATTATTATTATTACTATTGTTATTATTAGCAGTGGCAGAAATGTTTGATTCTTTGCTGTGTTCAAGAGTAAACACATGATGTCACCGTCCAATACCTGTCCGAATAGCCATTCCAATATGTAGTCATGAATGGGTTTACATTATTTATACTGTAGTTTAATAGCAAATAATGAACAAACAAAACACTCACCACACAGTGGTGGGAGGGTTGGCTGCCAGTTGTGGGGGTCGGAGGGAGGGTAGTAGGGACTCGCAGTGGTTAAGGAAGTGGTGAAGGCATTCATGGAGGCAGTGGTATTTAACCCTTTCAGGGACCGTCCCATAGATCTACGGCTTCACGTTGAGTGTCCAAACCATAGATCTACGCCAAAATTCTAGCGCCGTAAAATTTAGCACGAAAGCGATCATGGGCCTACATGTGAGAGAATGGGTCTGCGTGGTGGGTGTGCGCCATAAACATAAAATCTAGGCGCCCACATAGCATTGTGGGAACGCCGGCTCAGTTACCCTTGTCCACCATGCCTCGTCGCAAGTCAGCTCTCACTCCCCGGAAAATTGGGACTCTCTTCTTCCTATCTGATAGTTCTGACACTGATGGAAGTGGAAATGAAGACGAATTCTACGGCTTTGATCAGTTAGTGACCGACAAGAATGACCAGGATATCGATAATAGTGCAGAAAACCCTGACGATCCTCAACCTTCTACCTCTGGTGTGGGCACTCGTGACTCACGGTCGGTTGTGCCTCAACGCAAGAGAAAACTAATATTTTCACGTGGCCAAGCCTCAGACTTCAGAAATGATGATGATAGTGACGTGGATTGTGATTTTATTGCGCTCGACAATCATTCGAGTAGTGATAGTGAGGAACCATATTCACCAGTGAAGCATCGGTATGTTCGCCGCCGCATGCGCTCGGGTAGTGTACCCTATGCTGTGCCCAGGGGACGGAGTACATCCCGGAGTACATCCCGTGGCCCTACACGAGTTTTAGGTAGTGATAGTGAGGATGATGTGGCTACACTTGGCATGGATAGACCACAGGCATCAGTGGATGGTGTTAGTGGTGATGGTAGTGGCACCGCCATGTGTGACTCACCAGCCCAGAGTGGGACCCACGCTGCTGACTCGTCAGTTCAAGGACAAAGCGGAGCATCAGCCACCAGCCCACCACAACCACAACCACCCGCACAACCAGCCTATGATGTCCAGTATCCACCAGCAAACCGTATGTGGGATTGGCAGCAAAATCCCAATTTTGTTCCCAAGCCTCACCACTTTGATGACTCTCAAAATGGAATTCTACCTACTTGTCCCCTTGGAACCACGGCCAATGAACTGGAATTCTTTGAATTATTCTTTGACCAGCCATTGATGGAAACTATTGTCAGGGAAAGTAATAAGTATTTTGAGTACACCATGGCAAATACGATCATATCACCACAGTCAAGACTATACAGGTGGAAAGAGACGACTGTTGCAGAAATGTATTTGCTTTTTGCAACAATAATGCTTATGCCTCATGTCTATAAGCATAATATAAAGCATACTGGTCCACAGATCGGCTAATTTCTACCCCGGTCTTCAGTGAAATCATACCAGTGAACAGGTTTATCTTACTCTTACGTATGTTGCACTTCTCTGACAAAACCAGGCCTGACAGAAGTGACAGGTTATACAAGATTAGAAATGTTTTCATGTATCTCAAACAAAAGTTCAGCATATACTTTTATCCACTCAAGAATCTTGTAATTGACGAGTCTTTGATTTTGTTCAACGGTAGACTGTCATTCAAGGAGTATATACCGAGCAAGAGGAAACGCTTTGGTATAAAACTGTTTGTACTCTGTGACTGTGACAGTGGCCTGGTGTTGGATATTGTTGTATACACGGGAAGTAAAACATTGAAAGATACCAAGATGTTATTGGGTATCTCAGATGACGTAGTGAGAAACATGATGGCACCTTATCTTGGTAAGGGGCATACATTATATACCGATAACTGGTACACAGCCCATTACTCAGTGATTTCATGCGAGTGAACAAGACAGATGTGTGTGGCACAGTGCGTTCTAATCGTAAACATATGCCCAGGCTGAACGCAGGTGCTCATGGTGATGACGTGCAGGTGTTTACTGCCAATGACATCATGGCATTACGGTGGTATGACAAACAAGATGTCACATTGTTGACAACCATTCACTGTAATGAAATGCAAGACAGTGGCAAAGTTGATCAAGTGACTAATGAACGTATTCGAAAACCAGTGACAGTGATTGATTATACACAAAACATGCGCTTGGTTGACAAATGTGACATGCAGATTGGTTTTGTTGACTGTGTTCGTAAGAGTTACAAGTGGTACATGAAACTTTTCTTCCATCTCAAGGACATTTCAATGCTTAATGCATATAATATGTACCAAATAAAGACTGGCAACAGACCACCGTATGGTGAATTTTGTTTGTCTGTTGTCAGACAACTCATAATGAAGTACCAGGTAAGAACACCTGCTATACAACAAGGTCCTCAAATTACTCAGGATATACCCAAGCATTTGAGTAGGGAAGGTGATCATTTCATAATACAGCTTCCTTCAACTCAGAAGAAATTTGCTCAGAAGAGATGCATCGTCTGTGCACAAACAAAACGACGGCAAAAAAGATGCAAAGACACTCGGTTTATGTGTGAGGAATGTAAGGTGCCTCTGTGCATGGTGCCTTGTTTCAAGGAGTTCCACAAGCTCCAGCAGTTCTAAAACCATGTCCAGTGATTGTAAATATGTAAATATATGATAGAACATTAGTATTATACAAGATTTGTACATGTTTATTGTAATAAACAACAGTGGTAAACAATAATATGATAATAACTTTAGTGTGGTTATTGTGTTCAATACAGTGAGTTTATATATATACATTATATACAGTATTGGTCTCTCAGGCCCCAAATGTTAGTAGGAATAGAAAAAAATTGGAAAAGAAAAGAAAAAACTATAAAAACCCGCTAAATAATGTAATGCGCTTATGTGGAATTCGTCGATGTTGCCGCCACAACATCATTTTTGACAAACTTCTTGGCACTGTATCTCAGTAAGTACTGATCAGAATTTTTTTTTTGTCTTATTACCTTCACAAAAATATGCTCTTTAATTCTGTAAGAAAAAATAATTTTTTTTTTTCAAAATTTCATGGACACTGGAGCACCACTTCAGATTTTGGCCTTGGACCCTGAAGGGGTTAATAACATACATGTTACTAAACCATAACATGTATGTAATTAGTACAATTTATGACATTTTCATGAATTTTATGATTGTTCATGGTTTAACAAGTTAAGGAAGCAGTATTGTATTATATTTCCCTACAATATATTGGAGCACCAAACATTCGCAATTTTTCAACATTCGCGAGGCTCTTGATCCCCTAAACCTCGCGAATGTTGAGGGAGACCTGTACCTTTTTTCCTCATTTTTTTTTATTTTATGCAAATTTTATAAAAAAATTACAAGAATTGCAATAATTATATTCTGATAATTACAATTTGTAGTAGTTCTTGTGATTTCATAGCCAATCTTTGTTCTAACACTAAGACAGTGAACCCTCAACTAACGGAGGCATCATCTAACGCCAAAATCAGCTAACGGCTCTCTTTGGTGTCAAAATATTGGCTCTACCAATGCCAAAAAACTTGTCTAAAGGATTTCATCTCGAATGTATCCATGCACCCTGAGCAAGCCCAGCCACTCCAAAACTCCATGTACAGCCAGTGTGCCATTGTTCACAAGCCATTGCGGTTGAGCAAATTCGCCGATGACACGAAGATAGGTAGGATAATTGATTCAAATGTAGATGTTAGGGAACTTCAGGAGGATTTAGACAAACTCTACTCTTGGTCAGAAAAGTGGCAGATGCAGTTCAATGTAGATAAATGCAAGGTTCTGAAGCTCGGGAGTGTCCATAACCCTAGCACTTATAAGTTAAATAATGTAGAACTTAGCCATACAGATTGCGAAAAGGACTTGGGGGTTATGGTAAGCAGCAACCTTAAACCAAGACAGCAATGCCTAAGTGTACGTAATAAGGCAAATAGATTACTGGGATTTATATCAAGAAGTGTAAGCAACAGAAGTCCAGAGGTCATACTGCAGCTTTATACATCATTGGTAATTCCTCACCTAGATTATGCAGCTCAATTCTGGTCTCCATATTACAGAATGGACATAAATTCGTTAGAAAACATTCAACGTAGGATGACTAAATTAATACATAGCATTAGAAATCTTCCTTATGAAGAAAGATTGAAGACTCTTAAGTTACATTCACTTGTTAGACGAAGAATGAGGGGAGAGATTTCGTTCGAATTTTTAACCCCGGAGGGTTAGCCACCCAGGATAACCCAAGAAAGTCAGTGCGTCATCGAGGACTGTCTAACTTATTTCCATTGGGGTCCTTAATCTTGTCCCCCAGGATGCGACCCACACCAGTCGACTAACACCCAGGTACCTATTTGCTGCTAAGTGAACAGGACAACAGGTGTAAGGAAACGTGTCGAATGTTTCCACCCGCCGGGAATCGAACCCGGGCCCTCCGTGTGTGAAACGGGAGCTTTAGCCACCAGGCCACCGGGCCTGATCGAAGTGTATAAGTGGAAGATAGGTATTAATAAAGGGGATATTAACAAGGTCTTGAGGATATCTCTCCAAGAGAGAACCCGCAGTAATGGATTTAAATTAGATAAGTTTAGATTTAGAAAGGACATAGGAAAGTATTGGTTTGGAAATAGGGTAGTTGGTGAGTGGAACAGTCTACCTAATTGGGTTATTGAGGCTAGGACTTTGGGTAGTTTCAAATTTAGATTGGATAAGTACATGAGTGGGAGGGGTTGGATTTGAGTGGGACTTGCACATCAGAGCCTATTTCTTGGGTGGCATTGAAAATTAGGTTGGTCAAATGCTTGTTAGTGGGATGAATTGTAAAGGACCTGCCTAGTATGGGCCAACAGGCCTGCTGCAGTGTTCCTCCTTTCTTATGTTCTTATGTGTACATGCAACATATTTTGCATTATTCCAGCGTTTTTAGTGCTTGTAAATGCTAAATAAGCCACCATGGGCCCAAAGAAAGTTTCTAGTGCCAGCCCTGTGATAAAGAAGGAAAGAAACACAATAAATTTCAAGAAAAACTCATAGCAAAGTACCAAAGTGGAGGAGGAAGAGAGAGGGGAGAATCTGCCTTCTGCAGAGATTTGGTAATTCTACAATATGTACGATACTAAAGCAACAGGTATCAGTAAAGGCTATAGTGCCAGCCAATGATAAAGTGTAGAATTAACAGTGTAGCAAGTAAGTTAACCCTTTCAGGGTTGACAGGCCCTGTCAGAGACTTGTTCTCAGGGTCGGCCAAATTCCAAAAAAAAAAATTGTTTTTTTTATGGAAAAAACAGTTTTTTTTTACTTAACATTATAGGCTAAACAAAATTTTTTTACCATCAATACTTACCGAGATATGGAAGCGTGAAGTTGATGAAAAAGGGGCACCATGTGGCAACATCGCCGACTGCCATCACCCGGTATTCTTTTATTTACTTTCTTATGTACTAATTTCTAATATTTTTTAATTTTTCTTTTTCCAAGTACCTTTTATGGCCCATGAGACCAGTATGATCAGTATTTTGTAAGTTATTTCTTTTTCAATACTACACAATAAGGGCATAAACACTGTTGTCATTGTTTTGTTTACAAAAAATATTTGCACAAATAAACGATATGAAATGTTGTTTATTACTATTTTTCTATATTTAATATACACATATACAGTCACAGGGAATGTTTCTAGAAGTTCTGCAGCCTGTGGAAGTCTTTGAAACATCGTATCATGCACAGTGGTGTTTTACATTCTCTGCGTTGTTGTGGGCGTTTTCTTGTATGTGAACAGACGTAACACCTCTTTTGAGCCTTCTTCTTGAAAGCAGTAGCAATCAGTTTTACCAGGAAGTGATCACCATGCTTCAAATGAGAAGGAAGTTGTTGAAAATTTGGTGGACGGTCTATTGCAGGTGTTGTTCCTTGGTACTTGAATACTATTTGCCTGATGACCGACAAACAGAATTCGCCATATGGTGGTTTGTTTCTTCAAATTCAAATTCAAATTCAAACTTTATTCTCTATAAGTATTATAAATGCTGAGTTTACAGAATTTGGTTATTGTGTGGTTTACATGTAGTAAAATAATAATTACAGAGTGTACCACTAGAACGCCTAGCATGGCTAGGCATTTCGGGAAGACTTATATTAAATCTTAGGTTTAAAATGTTACAGAATTATGAGATAAGTTGGTATTATGGCTAAGTGACTAAATACTAGTTGAGAGTTTAGCAATGTGAATGCTTTTGTTTTGGCACTATATATAGTTTCAGTATTGGAGTATCACAGGCCAACTTTTGACTAGTTAAGATTCATTATTTTGAGATTGAGATTGATATTTCTGTTTATGGTCAAATGGGTGAGTGAGTGTAAGTGTGAACCACCAGGTGGTATTCGTATTATTAGTTGACAGGGTGTATCAGGGAGATAAGATGTTTTCTGATGGTAGTTTTGAAGGTGATGAATGTGTCTGCAGTTTTGGAATTTTCAGGTAGGGTGTTCCAGATTTCTGGGCCTTTGACATACATTGAATTTCTGTAAAGGTTTAGTCGGACACGGGGAATGTCATAGAGATGTTTGTGTCTGGTGTTGTGCCTGTGGGTTCTGTCACAACTATCAAGAAAGCATTTTAGGTCAAGGTTAATATTGGAATTTAAGGTCCTGTAGATGTAGATTGCACAGTAGTAAGTGTGGATGTACTGAACAGGGAGTAAGTTTAGATCTATGAAGAGTGGGGGGGTGTGTTGCCAGGGATGGGATTTAGTGATTATTCTTACTGCGGCTTTTTGTTGGGTTATTATTGGCTTTAGGTGTGTTGCTGCAGTTGAACCCCAAGCACAGATAGCATAGGTGAGGTATGGATATATAAGTGAATGGTGTAGTGTGAGAAGGGCAGTTTGCGGCACGTAGTATCGTATCTTGGAGAGGATCCCAACCGTTTTGGATACTTTTTTGGTTATGTGTTGGATATGGGTGCTGAAGTTCAGGTTGTTGTCGAGGTATAAGCCTAGGAATTTGCCCTCATTATGCCTGGTAATTAGAGTGTTGAAGATCTTAATGTTAATTTGCACATCTCCTGCTCTGCTACCAAACATAATGTAGTAGGTTTTGTCAACGTTAAGCGTAAGTTTATTGGCTGTCATCCAAGTTGATATTTTGATCAGCTCCTCATTAACAATGGTGTTGAGGGTTGCAAGATTAGGGTGAGAGATGACATAAGTCGTGTCGTCAGCAAAGAGAATGGGGTTCAGGTGTCGAGATACGTTTGGAAGATCATTGATATATATGAGGAAGAGCAGGGGAACCAAGGACACTTCCCTGCGGAACTCCAGTATCAAGTGGCTGTGTTGTTGATGCTGTGTCTTTAATGTTGACATACTGATACCTATTAGTAAGGTAAGATTTGAAATATGCAAGCGCATGGCCTCTTATACCATAATGGTCAAGTTTGTGGAGTAGGATGCCGTGGTCTACTGTGTGAAAAGCTTTTCTTAGGTCAATAAAAATTCCTAGTGGATATTCCTTATTTTCCAATGCTGTGTAAAGCAGATCTAGCATTTTTATAATTGCATCATTAGTGCTTTTATTTTTCCTGAATCCAAATTGGCAGGGGTTGAGTATGTTTTGTGACGTTATGTTATCTTATACATATTATAAGCATTCAGCATGGAAATGTCCAGAAGATGGAAAAAGAGTTTTATGTACCACTTATAACTCTTGCGAACACAATCAGCAAACCCAATCTGCATGTCACATTTGTCCACTGAATGCATATTGAGGGTGTAGTCCATCACAACTGCAGGTTTTAGAATGGGTTCATTGCTTTCTCTATGCTGCCTGCCAGTGTCTGCCATTTCATTAGGGTGAATTGATGACAAAAGTGTGACATCTCGTTTGTCATGCCACTGAAATGCCATGATGTCATTGGCAGCAAACGCCTGCACCTCACCTCTACGAGTGCCAGCATCAAACCTGGGGATATGTTTCTGATTTGCACGCACTGTGCCACACACATCTGTCATGTTCACTCACAAAAAATCACTGAGTGTGGGGCTTGTGTACCAGTTATCTGCATATAATATATGCCCCTTACCAAGATATGGTTCCATCATTGTTCTAACCACATCACCAGAGATGCCCAATAACTTCCTGGTATTTTGTAATGTATAACTTCCAGTGTACACAATAATATCCAATACCAGACCACTGTAACAATCACAAAGCACAAACAACTTTATACGAAAGCATTTCCTCTTGCTTGGTATGCATTGCCTGAAAGAGAGTCTTCCTTTGAAGAGAATCAAAGACTCATCAATTATAAGCTTCTTGAAGGGATAAAAATACATACTGAATTTCTCTTTCAGATAAGCAAACACATTCCTAATCTTATATAACCTGTCGTTTCTGTCAGGTCTGGTTTTGTCTGAGAAGTGAAGCATAAGTAACATTAGCACAAATTGATTCACTGGCATTATATCACTGAAACCTGGGGTTGCAATTAGGCAGTCTGTTGACCAGTATGATTTCACACTGTACTTACACACATGTGGCATAAGCATTACTGTGGCAAAGAAAAGATACATCTCAGCCACAGTTGTCTCCTTCCACTGGTGTAGACGTGATTTTGATGAAAGTATTGTGTTTACCATGGTGTACTCATAGTATGTGTTGCTTTCCATGACAATACTTTCCATCAGGAGTTCGTCAAAGAATAACTCGAAACATTCCAGTTCACTGGCATTGTTCGCAAGTGTACAGGATGGCCGTATTCCACTTTGGCTGTCATCAAACTGGTGGGGATTTGGAACAAAATTGACAGCTTCCTGCCAATCCCAGGAGCGGTCTGCAGGTGGGTACTGGACAATGACAGGTGGGTGTGGTTGTGGAGATTGTGGTTGTGGAGGTTGTGGTTGTGGAGGCTGGTGTGGTGGGTGGGTGGGGGATGGTAGCCTTTGTTGAAGATCAGCTGATGCAGCGGCGTGGGTGGCAGTGTGGGTGGCAGCATGGCCCACTGCTGGTGCCTCACGGCCGGTACCACCACTACCACCACCATGCACATTTTCCATCCCAACTGCAACACTATCATCGTCATTTTCACTGTCTGTTCCTGTTGTACAGCCACAGGATGTACTCCGAGACGTACTCCTTCCCCTTGGAATAGCATATGGCACACTACCAGAGCACATATATCGTCGTATATACTGACGCCTCACTGGGGAATATTGCACTTCACTATCACTACTGGAACTAGTTTCAAGAGCTTGTAGTTCATATTCACTATCACTATCATCACAAATGCTCACATCTGAGTCTGGGATTTGGGAAAATAGGAGTTTCCTCTTTGATTCTGGTACAATTGAACGTGAACATGACGGCCCAGCATCAGAGGTGGAAGGCCGAGGGTCGTCTGGGTTTTCCTCACAATTACCGATATTATGGTCATTAGTTCCGGTCAAAACCTCACCAAAACCTTGAAACTCATCTTCACTGGCACTTCCATCTGTATTAGAACTGTCACTGGGGAACAAAAGTGTCCCAGTTTGCCGAGGAGTGAGGAACTTCTTACCGTGAGGCATGGTGGACATTGTTTACAAAGATGGTGTTCCCACAATGCACCACTGGGTCCCAGATTTTTTTTCCTACTGTGCACACCCACCACACAGACCCATTCTCTCACATCTAGGCCTACCAGCCTTTTCCCGCGAGATTTGACAGTGCTAGAATTTATGCGTACTAGTACGTCAAAAAACCCTGCGCGTAAGCCGTACTAGTACGGCCAAAACCCTGAAAGGGTTAAGCAAGTAAGCGATAGAAAAATGACACGAAAGTAACTCTCCAATGTTGTTAGATGTGTGTATATCCGCTGAACATACACCGGCCTGATATCTTCCACTACTCTAAATCTCTGCCAGCATCTCCTTCATCAAACTAACTAATTAAACTAACATCTTCTCCAAGGTAAGTGTAAATATAAAAGTGTAAGCATAAAGGTAAATATATTAAATATAAATATAAAAGGACCCCTATGGAAACATGTAAGTCACTCTGACTTTTTTGGGTTATCCTAGGTACGTTACACATATGCTGCTATGTATGATAATCTATGTAACTGTGTATACCTGAATAAACTTACATATTTATAAATTAAAATGTAAATATTTCTTAATTATAAATTAAAATGTAAATATTTCTTATTTATAAATTACAAACATTGTTTAAGTGTGATGGTGGTGGTGGCAAAATCCTCCACTGCCTCCAACATGGCTTCCCTCAGTGGTGGCCCTTAAATTCAACAATAACACTTACACCATTTACTCCTCTCATACCTTAACAAGTCACTAGAAGCTAGCACCTTCCCGAAACTACTCAAGACGGCAAGGGTTACACCAATACATAAAGGTGGTGACCCTACAGATTTAAACAACTATAGGCCAATATCAAACTTACCATTGTTATCCAAAATCTTTGAGAAACTCGTGCACAGGAGACTATATTCATTTATAACGTCACAAAACATACTCAACCCCTGCCAATTTGGATTCAGGAAAAATAAAAGCACTAACGATGCAATTATAAAAATGCTAGATCTGCTTTACACAGCATTGGAAAATAAGGAATATCCACTAGGAATTTTTATTGACCTAAGAAAAGCTTTTCACACAGTAGACCACGGCATCCTACTCCACAAACTTGACCATTATGGTATAAGAGGCCATGCGCTTGCATATTTCAAATCTTACCTTACTAATAGGTATCAGTATGTCACCATTAAAGACACAGCATCAACAACACAGCCACTTGATACTGGAGTTCCGCAGGGAAGTGTCCTTGGTCCCCTGCTCTTCCTCATATACATCAATGATCTTCCAAACGTATCTCGACACCTGAACCCCATTCTCTTTGCTGACGACACGACTTATGTCATCTCTCACCCTAATCTTGCAACCCTCAACACCATTGTTAATGAGGAGCTGATCAAAATATCGACTTGGATGACAGCCAATAAACTTACGCTTAACGTTGACAAAACCTACTACATTATGTTTGGTAGCAGAGCAGGAGATGCGCAAATTAACATTAAGATCGACAACACTCTAATTACCAGGCATAATGAGGGCAAACTCCTAGGCTTATACCTCGACAACAACCTGAACTTCAGCACCCATATCCAACACATAACCAAAAAAGTATCCAAAACGGTTGGGATCCTCTCCAAGATACGATAATACGTGCCAAAAACTGCCCTTCTCACACTATACCATTCACTTATATATCCATACCTCACCTATGCTATCTGTGCTTGGGGTTCAACTGCAGCAACACACCTAAAGCCAATAATAACCCAACAAAAAGCCGCAGTAAGAATAATCACTAAATCCCATCCCTGGCAACACACCCCCCCCCACTCTTCATAGATCTAAACTTACTCCCTGTTCAGTACATCCACACTTACTACTGTGCAATCTACATCTACAGGACCTTAAATTCCAATATTAACCTTGACCTAAAATGCTTTCTTGATAGTTGTGACAGAACCCACAGGCACAACACCAGACACAAACATCTCTATGACATTCCCCGTGTCCGACTAAACCTTTACAAAAATTCAATGTATGTCAAAGGCCCTAAAATCTGGAACACCCTACCTGAAAATTCCAAAACTGCAGACACATTCATCACCTTCAAAACTACCATCAGAAAACATCTTATCTCCCTGATACACCCTGTCAACTAATAATACGAATACCACCTGGTGGTTCACACTTACACTCACTCACCCATTTGACCATAAACAGAAATATCAATCTCAATCTCAAAATAATGAATCTTAACTAGTCAAAAGTTGGCCTGTGATACTCCAATACTAAAACTATATATAGTGCCAAAACAAAAGCATTCACATTGCTAAACTCACAACTAGTATTTAGTCACTTAGCCATAATGCCAACTTATCTCATAATTCTGTAACATTTTAAACCTAAGATTTAATATAAGTCTGCCCGAAATGCCTAGCCATGCTAGGCGTTCTAGTGGTACACTCTGTAATTATTATTTTACTACATGTAAACCACACAATAACCAAATTCTGTAAACTCAGCATTGTAATACTTATAGAGAACAAAGTTTGAATTTGGATTTGAATTTGAATTATGACATAGATGAATTGTGATAGATAAATAAGCCATAGAGATGATATTAGCGTCATATTGAAGCATAATAAATGTGCCTTCCTCTTCCCTCCTACGTGTCTATCATACACCAACAAGTTAAGTCAAGTCAAGTCAATAAAGATAAGTCAATAAAGGTTAGTGTGATGTTAAATGTTCATTTATCCATTATATTAGTGCTTTATATTTATTTGTCATTGTTTTCTGTATGTATACTTATATTTAATCTTTAAAAAAAATATTTTTTGTTAATACTTTTGGCTGTCTGAAACGGATTAATTGGATTTCTATTATTTCTTATGGGGAAAATTAATTCGATTAAAGGCTAATTTGACTAAAGGCTAGCTCTCTGGAACAAATTAAAGCTGTTGGTTGACGGTCCACTGTATTAGGTATAGTGGACCTTCAGCTAATGCCTTTCATCCGTTCCAGAGAGCGAGCCATTAAATGATTTAGCCTTTAACCAAACTAACCCTTTCAGGGTTGGTGCCATACTAGTATGGCTTGCACGCCAGGGTTGTGCCATACTTGTACGCATAAATTCTAGCACCTTCAAATCTAGGGAGATTAAACTGATATTTATTTATTTATTTATTTTAGCATACATACAGAGGTACAAAAAATACAGGTAAGAGCAGCATGCCAAAGCCACTTATATGCATAGCATTACGGGCTGGCTTAAAATTAACTTAATATTAACTAAGCAGTGATGAAATCAGTGATAAAACATTATTGTAAACAGATAACTATAAAGCACAAATGAGTATTGCAAAGACAGGTCATATGGTTGCTTGCATTGCTGTACATTCAGTCGAATGGAGTATTCTGTTAGGTAGTGTATTTAAAAAAATAATAAAGTTAGATTGGGTCATAGGTTTAACATTTGTGTGATATAATTGTGAGTAACATATAGGATATACAATTTATAAGGTTCAGTTATTCAGTATTTATTTGGTTTTGAGTGAGTAAGTGATCTTTGAGAAGAGACTTAAATTTATAAACAGGTAGTGTTTCTTTTATATTTACAGGTAATGAATTCCAGATTTTAGGGCCTTTTATGTGCATTGAGTTTTTGCATAGCGTGAGATGGACACGAGGAACATCAAAGAGTGATCTGTGCCTTGTGTTATGGTCATGTGTTCTGTTGAGGTTGGCAAGGAGATGTTTGAGGGGAGGGTTAATATCAGAGTTAAGTGTTCTATGTATATAATAGGTGCAATAATAAGTATGGATGTTTTGCATGGTGAGTAGGTTGAGTGTTTTGAATATTGGTGGAGTGTGTTGCCTGTAGTGAGAATTTGTTATCATTCTAACGGCAGCCTTTTGTTGGGTAATTAGTGGTCTGAGATGGTTAATTGTTGTTGAGCCCCATGCACAAATTCCATAGGTGAGATAGGGGTAAATAAGAGAGTGATAAAGGGCCAGGAGGGCTGACTGTGGAACATAGTACCGTATCTTCGATAGTATGCCTACAGTCTTGGAAATTTTCTTAGAAATTTGTTGTATATGTGCATGAAATTTGACTCTATTATCGAAGTGGATTCCTAAGAATTTTCCCTCTGTTAGCTTTGTGATAGGTGATCCATTTATTGTTATGTTAAGAGGTACATCTGTAGCTCTGTTACCAAACTGAATGAAGTAGGTTTTGTCAATGTTTAGTGTAAGTTTGTTAGTCCTCATCCAGGTAGATATTTTTTGTAATTCGGTGTTTACAGTATTGGCTAGCGTGACTGGGCTCGGGTGAGAGAAGACGTATGTAGTGTCATCTGCAAAAAGTGTGGGTTTGAGTAATTGCGAAGCATTTGGTAGGTCATTTATGTATAGGAGAAAGAGAAGAGGGCCAAGGACACTTCCCTGTGGGACACCAACTGTAATTGGTTGTGCGGAAGAGCTTGCCCCATTTGCGTACACATATTGGCTTCTGTTACTGAGGTAAGACTTGAGGTAGTTGAGGGAGTGCCCTCTAATACCATAGTGTGACAATTTTACGTGGAGCAAGTCATGGTCAACTGTATCAAAAGCTTTACGTAAGTCAATGAAGATCCCCAGTGGGACTTCTTTTTTCTCTATTGCAGTGTATATATGTTCTAGCATGTGTATAATAGCATCATTAGTATTTTTATTAGGCCTGAATCCAAATTGGCAGGGGTTGAGAATGTTTTGGGAGATGAGGTAGGAGTAGATTCGTTTATGAATTAATTTTTCGAAGATTTTTGAGAGAGGGTGTAAATTGGATATTGGCCTATAGTTATTCAACTCTGTTTGGTCTCCTCCTTTATGGATCGGGGTGACCCTTGCTATTTTGAGAACTGTAGGGAAGGTGGAGGATTCAATGGATTTGTTAGTGTTGCAATGATTGGTGATAGTACTTGTGATGCTTTTTTGTATATAAAGGGTGGTAAGGTATTTAAATCTCCTGCCTTGTTTTTCAGTGCGTTGATAATAAGGAAGACTTCGTATGGGTTAGTCGGAGCTAGGAACAGTGTGTTCGGGTAGTTGCCAGTGAGGTAGTCATTTGGTGGGGTATCTGAGCTTGGGATTTTATTGGCAAGGTTTTGACCTATAGTGGAGAAGAAATCATTGAGTCTGTTTGCTGTTTCTGTTGGTGGGAGTTGGGGTTCATCTAATTTTGCTAATTTTATTTCGCTATGTCGTGATATCTTTTTTGTTCCCAGAATTTCTGATAGGGTCTTCCAGGTCTTTTTTATATCACCTCGTAAGTTGGATAATCTGTTCTCATAATACAATTTTTTCGCCCTTCTTATCAGGCTGGTTAGGATTGACGAGTAACGTTTTGTTTGATCTCTGGTTATGTGACCCATTCTGTACTGTTTTTCATATCGGTGTTTTGTATTTATGGATTTGAGAATGCTGGGTGTTAGCCAGGGACTGTTCAGTCTCATAGCTGTCATCTGTTTAGTTTTTTTAGGGCAGTGCTTGTTATAAAGGTATTGGGTCTTTTTTAGAAAATTATTAAAACATTCGTCAATATCTGTATAGAATTCTAGCTCAGTGTGCCAGTCAATGTTTGTTACCGCTGTTGTGAAGTTATTAATGGCTGCCTCATTGTGAAGTCTGAAGGTGACTTTAGTAGTGTCTTGGGGTATTTTACCAAGAATTGTTATGAGGAAAGTAGGGTAGTGGTCTGTGGTATTATCTGTAACTATGCCTGATTTTAAAGGGGATATGGTGTTGGTCCAGATGTGGTCAAGTAGGGAAACACTAGTCTCTGTAACTCTTGTAGGTTTTGTTACTGTTGGTAGCAACATGCAGTTACTCATTGTGTTTGTGAATTCAGTAATGTGTGGGTCCTGGTCTTGCAGGAGATTTATATTGAAGTCACCTGAGAGTAGTAAGTGATCTTTGTTCATGCGTGCATCAGTTATCATACTTCCTAAGTTTTGACTAAATTGGGTAATGTTTGATTGTGGAACTCTGTAGATGTTTATCACTGTGAGAGGTTTTTGTAGGTATTTGGATTTGAATTTAGCTATTATATATTCCCCATGTTCATCCCTTGTGCAAGTATTAGTGATACATTCTAGTTGGTCTGAGTAGTATATAGCAGTGCCACCCCCTTGTTGGTCTGGCCTACAGTTGTGTATGGCTGTGTAACCAGGAATGGCATAGACATCTGTAGTATCAGGCTTTAGCCAGGTTTCAGTTAGTGTAATGATGGACATATTGGCATGCAAGGAATTTAGTAATGCTAGGAGGTCATCATAATGCTTGCTTAAAGATCTGATATTGTAGTTAAAGATAGTTATGTTGTTGTTAGCTCTGAGAAGTGCCTTTGATTGTTCTGCTGTGTAGTAATTACAGTAACTGTTTGAATCATTTAAGTCATTAAATAAGAGGTTGGTATCAGGATCAATGCTTGTAATCATAAGATTTGTAGTGAATCTATAGATAGAATTAAGTAAAAAAATAAAGTAAATATTCTAAAGCTAAAAAAAATAGCACCTGAATTATTTAACAAATGTAAAAATAATGAGCTAAGGTAGTTTTTTAAAGCTAAAATAAAGGAGACAATATAAAAGGGACTAAAATAATTTGTGGTGAACAAATAAAGTGATGATCAAATAATGGAGCTTGGGAATATGATAGTAGGTAGTACTTTAAAGGTAATTCTTTAAAGTTAGAATTATAATATAAAATTATAATATAAAAGGGACTAATATAAGTTGTGGTGAACAATAAAGTGGTAATCAAATAATTGCACTAAGGTCTAATATAAGGACTTTTGTGGAGTCTATGTTTTGAGCTAGAATGAGCTATAGTACAACTAGATTTAATCTAATAATATAACAATACAAATTAAAAATAGCACCAGTCTCTCACTAGTAATTGCAATATGGTCTAATATAATGAATTTGGTATTGACTATAGTACAACTGAGTTTAATCTAATAATATAAAAAAGGCACAAGACTCTCAATTGTAATTGCACTAAGGTGTTATATAAGTTGTTTACAAGAATTAGAGTATAACTAGATTTAAATTGACAAGATAAAATATGCAAGTTAAGGTAGCAAAAGAATAAAAAAAGTAGAAAAAAAATATATGAGGTAGTTGGTACTAGTTAGCAAAAGATAGTTAAGGGCCTTGAACAATAATATAATTGAAATATACACTAATTGCACACACAATATAGTCACTAAGATATGAAAACAATCTTAGAGTAGGAATTATAATATAAACTTATAATATAAAAATACAAATTGAAATGGTACTTGCAATTGCACTAGAGTCTGGTATAGGTTGTTGACAAGATCAAGAGTATAACAGGTACACAGGTAGACAGGTACACAGGTACACAGGTACACAGGTACAAAGGATAATATAAAGGTTGGAGTTGAATAGGCCTACATATGAAAGCATGGGTCTATGTGGTCAGTGTGCACAGTATAAAAAAAAATCCTGCAGCACACAGTGCATAATGAGAAAAAAAAAACTCCATCCGCGTTTTTGCTTTAACCCTTAAACTGTGCAAACATAGATCTACGTTTTTTCAACATTTGAAAGTATGTAAAAAAACGTAGAGCTTCTTTTTCTTTTTTTTACATTTGAAAACGTGTAAAAAAACTTTGATCTACATTTTTTTTTTGTTATGTTTGAAAATATGTAAAATAACATAGATCTACTTTCGGAGCACTACGCATGTGACCATAGATCTGTTTGGACAGTTTAAGGGTTAAGACAGCGAATTTGCACTGTATTTTCGTATGGTATTTATGAATGTATTCTAGTTTTCCTGGTCTCATTTTATAGAATGGAAGACATATTACAGAAATTGAGTAGATTTTGACTGGTTTCACAATGAAAAGTACCTTGAAATTGAGCTCAAAGCAGCAGAAATGTTCAATTTTTGCCAAAGTTCAAAAGTAAACAAATCATGCCATGCATCCAATACACGTCAACTGGTGAGTCTAATATTCTTTCACAAGTGCACTGATATTATTTATACCATTTCTACACTAATGCAGTAGTCTGCATAACAGTAAATCTATTTTTTTGTGAGAATAAAAATTCAAAGTGGAAAGCAAAAGAAATGTAAGAGGGGCCTGGGGACGTGACTAATGAACAGAAAAAATTTTATTTTAGTGTCAGGAATGTCTGTCTTGTTTATTCTGGACCCTATTTGGAAATTGGCATCTTTTGAAATTTGTAAGAAACTGGATAGTTGAAATCAGTAAATGGGTGCTTTCCTGCACTCAATCGATAGAAAAAATGGAGTTCTACTGAAATACAGTGGACCCCCGGTTAACGATATTTTTTCACTCCAGAAGTATGTTCAGGTGCCAGTACTGACCGAATTTATTCCCATAAGGAATATTGTGAAGTAGATTAGTCCATTTCAGACCCCCAAACATACATGTACAAACGCACTTACATAAATACACTTACATAATTGGTCACATTCGGAGGTAATCGTTATGTGGGGGTCCACTGTATTTGAAAATGTGTAAATAAAACTTTGATCTACTTTTTTTTGGTTTTGCTATATTTGAAAATATGTAAAAAAACGTAGATCTACTTTTGGAGCACTACGCATGTGAACGTTAATTTGTTTGGACAGTTTAAGGGTTAAATGACGCTTACCTTTATTATGGACGTGTTGATGAGTGATGAGACAGGAGGAGGGGAGATGATGAAGGAGTTCTTTTGTTTGGAAGGGAAATCCCCTTCCATAAAGACTTCAGGTAACAAGTCCTTTTCTGGGGTTACCTCCCTTCTTGGTTTTTTAATGCCACTAGGACCAGCCTGAGAGCCGCCGGACCCCTGTCGCACAAAATATCTGTCCAGAGAGAACTGTTTTTACCTTCATTTAAGATTTCAGTAAAATAGGACACAAGAGTGTCATTGTACATGTTGCCAATACATCTTGCAACACCTGTGTCAGGATAATATTCATCCATAATTGCTTGCAACTTTGTAAACATTGTACACATTTCCTTAACCATTGATGAAGGCAACTTCCTCCATCTTTCTTCCTCCTCCTCTGAAGCAAATTCCTGAGCTGTGATCTGTTGCTGTTGCACCTGACGCACTTGAAGGTCTGTAGTGGTTAGCTCTTCATTGTTGTTCTCCACCAACGCTTCCACCTCCTAGCCACAAACTTCCAACCCCATGGACTTCCTCAATGCCACAATAGATTCCACGACTGGCATAGGCTCCTTAGGGTCAGCCCCAAACCCTTCAAAATCCCTCTCTTGTACACATTGTGGCCACAATTTTCTCCAAGCAGAGTTCAAAGTCCTGCAAGTCACTCCCTCCCAAGCCTTACCTATAAGGTTTATGCAACTGAGGATACTGAAGTGATCTTTACAGAACTCTCTTACTGTTAATTCAGTGTCTGAGGTCATTTCAAAGCACTTTTGAAACACTGCTTTGGTGCACAGTTTTTTGAAGTTTGAAATGACCTGCTGGTCCATGGGCTGGAGGAGAGGAGTGGTATTAGGAGACAAAAACTCCCTCACAATTTGCTCTTGCAAGTCGTGAGGATGAGCAGGAGCATTGTCCATTACCAGGAGGTACTTGAGTGACAATTTATTTTCCAGGAGGTACTTTTTCACAGTGGGGCCAAACACATCATAGAACCAGTCCAAGAAAATATTTTTGGGGACCCATGCCTTACTTTTTGCTCCCCACATCACACACAATATAGTCTTGACAATATTGTTTTTCTTGAACACTGTAGGAGTTTCAGAGTGATATACGAGTAAAGGCTTCACTTTACAATCCCAACTAGCATTACTACACAGCATTAGAATTACCCTGTCTTTCAGAGGCTTGTGTCCTGGGAGTGCCTTTTCCTCCTGAGTAATGTAGGTCCTATTTGGCATTTTCTTCCAAAACAGGCCTGTTTTGTCACAATTAAACACTTGTTGGGGTTTTACTTTTTCAGTGTCTATGTACTCCTTAAAGTCCTGCAAATATTTTTCAGCCACTTTTTTGTCTGAACTGGCAGCCTCACCATGCCTTATCACACTGTGTATGCCACTATGATTCTTAAATCTCTCAAACTAGCCTCTGCTGGCCTTAAATTTACTAACATCAGCACTAGTTTCAGGCATTTTCTTAATGAGATCATCATGCAACTGCCTTGCCTTTTCACATATTATTGACTGAGAAATACTATCTCCTGATAATTGTTTCTCGTTTATCCACACCAACAACAGTCTCTCCACATCTTCGAGTATTTGTAATCTCTGTTTTCTAAGGGTGAGGTGTACTATCGTATTAAAAAATGAGATAATAGAAAAGTACGAAAGTGGAGTGTATATTTCAGAGTTGGAAAGGTTATATAACAAACCCCATTCAACCATCACTACTATCTTGGCCAACGGAAAGGCAATCAAGGAAGCTGTTGTTGCAAAAGGTGCAAGTATGTTTTCAAAACAAAGGTGGCAAATACTCGAAGATGTGGAGAGACTGTTGTTAGTGTGGATAAACGAGAAACAATTATCAGGAGATAGTATTTCTCAGTCAATAATATGTGAAAATGCAAGGCAGTTACATGAGGATCTCATTAAGAAAATGCCTCCAAATAGTGCTGCTGTTGATGAATTTAAGGCCAGCAAAGGCTAGTTTGAGAGATTTAAGAATCGTAGTGGCATACACAGTGTGATAAGGCATGGTGAGGCTGCCAGTTCAGACAAAAAAGCATCTGAAAAATATGTGCAGGACTTTAAGGAGTACATAGACACTGAAAAATTAAAACCCCAACAAGTGTTTAATTGTGACAAAACAGGTCTGTTTTGGAAGAAAATGCCAAACAGGACCTACATTACTCAGGAGGAAAAGGCACTCCCAGGACACAAGCCTACGAAAGACAGGCTAACTCTCATGTTTTGTAGTAATTCTAGTGGGGATTGCAAAGTGAAGCCTTTACTCGTATATCACTCTGAAGCTCCTACAGTGTTCAAGAAAAACAATATTGTCAAGACTAAATTGTGTGTGATGTGGAGAGCAAACAGTAAGGCATGGGTCACTAGAGACATGTTTACTAACTGGTTCTATGACGTGTTTGGCCCCACTGTGAAACAGTACCTCCAGGAAAATAAAATGGAACTCAAGCACCTCCTGGTAATGGACAGTAGTCCTGCTCATCCCCACGACTTGCAAGAGCAAATTGCGGGGGAGTTGAGCTTCATAAAAGTGAAGTTCTTGCCTCCTAATACCACTCCTCTCCTCCAGCCCATGGACCAGCAGGTCATTTCAAATTTCAAAAAACTGTACACCAAAGCAGTGTTTCAAAAGTGCTTTGAAGTGACCTCAGACACTGAATCGACCCTAAGAGAGTTCTGGAAAGATCACTTAAGTATCCTCAGTTGCATAAACCTTATAGGTAAGGCTTGGGAGGGAGTGACTTGCAGGACTTTGAACTCTGCTTGGAGAAAATTGTGGCCACAATGTGTACAAGAGAGGGATTTTGAAGGGTATGGGGCTGACCCTAAGGAGCCTATGCCAGTTGTGGAATCTATTGTGACATTGAGGAAGTCCATGGGGTTGGAGGTTAGTGGCGAGGATATTGAAGAGTTGGTGGAGGACGACGATGAAGAGCTAACCACTACAGAGCTGCAAGAGCTTCAGGTGCAAAGCTCAGGGATTTCCTTCAGAGGAGGAGGAAGAAAGATGGAGGAAGTTGTCTTCATCAAAGATTAAGGAAATGTGTACAATGTTTACAAAGTTGCTAGCATTTATGGATGAATATTATCCTGACACAGGTGTTGCAAGCTGCATTGGCAACTTGTACAATGACACTCTTGTGGCCCATTTTAAGGAAATCTTAAAGGGACAAGAAAAACAGAGCTCTCTGGACAGATATTTTGCACGAAAGGGGTTCAGTGACTCTCAAGCTAGTCCTAGTGGCATTAAAAAACCAAGAAGGGAGGTAACCCCAGAAAAAGACTTGTTACCTGAAGTCTTTATGGAAGGGAATTCCCCCTTCCAAATACTAGAACACCTGCATCCTCTGCCCTCCTACCATCTCATCACTCGTCAACAAGTCCACAATAAGAGTAAGTGTAATGTTATTGTTTTATTGTGCATGTATTTATTTATTTATTTATTTATTTATTTGAACATGATACATAGAAGTACAAAGAAATACAGTGGTTAAGTGTAACATGCCAAAGCCCCGTGTATGCAGAGCATTATGGGCAGGCTTAAAATTAACTCAAGATTAACTAAGCAATGATATATTCAGTGGTAAACATTATTGTAAACAAATAACAATTAAGCACAAATGAGTATTTCAAAGACAGGTCATATGGTCATTTACTGTGTTGCTGTGCATTCAGTAGAATGGAGTATTCTGTTAGATAATGTAATTAAAAATAACAAAGTTTGATTGGGTCACAGGTTAAACATTTATGAGATACAATTATTAAGTATTTATTTAGCTGAGGGTGAGTAAGTGATTTTTAAGACGAGACTTGAATCATTGTTTTCTGTGTAGGGAAATGTATATTTCATGTAAAAAAATGATTTTGTTTAATACTTTGGGGTGTCTGGAACGGATTAATTGGATTTCCATTATTTCTTATGGGGAAAATTAATTCGGTTAAAGGCTAAATCGGTTAAAGGCTAGCTCTCTGGAACGGATTAAAGGTGTTAACTGAGGGTCCACTGTAAATAGTATTTATAGGTCCGAGCAAACAAATGACGTCACAGTCCAATACCTGTCCGACTGGCACTGCCCCTCAACCTTCACAAAAAGTAGCAGCAGACATAATGAGGTAGCAGTGGCAGACAACATGAAGCAGCAGTGGCAGACAACATGAAGCAGCAGTGGCATACAACATGAAGCAGCAGTGGCAGACAACATGAAGCAGCAGTGGCAGACAACATGAAGCAGCAGTGGCAGACAACATGAAGCAGCAGTGGCAGACAACATGAAGCAGCAGTGGTATACAACATGAAGCAGCAGTGGCATACAACATGAAGCAGCAGTGGCAGACAACATGAAGCAGCAGTGGCAGACAACATGAAGCAGCAGTGGCAGACAACATGAAGCAGCAGTGGCATACAACATGAAGCAGGAGTGGCAGACAACATGAAGCAGCAGTGGCATACAACATGAAGCAGCAGTGGCATACAACATGAAGCAGCAGTGGCAGACAACATGAAGCATCAGTGGCAGACAACATGAAGCAGCAGTGGCATACAACATGAAGCAGCAGTGGCAGACAACATGAAGCAGCAGTGGCAGACAACATGAAGCAGCAGTGGCATACAACATGAAGCAGCAGTGGCATACAACATGAAGCAGCAGCGGCAGACCTTGTACCTTGAAAACAACCTTGTTGTAACCTGGTAACAACAACAATGGCTGCTGTCACCACTACTAGCCACATACGTAATGACTTGCATTTTATTCATTCTAGTGTATATATCAAGTTTCTATGTTATTAATAATGTTTATGTCATATTAGATGAATTCTGATAGATAAATATGCCGTAGAGTTGATATTAGGGATATTACTGAAGTATTTTGTCGTGCCTGGAATTCCACTGTAATGGATTAATTCAGTTTCAATTAATTTAAATGAGGAAAATTGACTCTGCAAACGAGCAAATCCAGATGCGAGCAAAGTCATGGAACAGATTAAACTCGTAAGTAGAGGTTCCACTGTAACTGAAAACTGTTGCATTAGTGAAATGCCATCAACTGAAGTGCTGTAAAGTGGGACCTGCCTGTGTTAACTCTTAACCAACCCAGTAAAAACCCTTGACTACATAAACAAAAAGGGAGAGGAAGAAAAACACATTTATGTATAAAGAAAACTCTACCATTTTCCCCTCATCTGTGGTACACTTTACACAGCACAGCAAAAGTATGTTATGGGTACACTTTTCTACTCCTCCAAAAATGCATATTTGGCCTAGCTAATATGTTGTAACAATTAGCTCTGGATATCTAATATACACTTCAGAACATTTTTCCAATTACTTCAATAAATGTACTGAACTGTAAGTGTATTTGTGCACAACTTGTTGACAGATGTGAGGGAACATGTACACTAGTGATATACAATGTGACAGTGATGGTAGACAGCCATCATACATAGGGAAAACAGAGGAACACAGAGAGGGAAGTGACAGGAAAATTAAGACTAAGAGACAGATGGTAGGAGCTTCTCCTAAGATGAAGGGAGTGCTTAGTTCACCAAACAAAGGCAGTGTTTAGTTCACCAGATGAAGGCAGTGTTTAATTCACCAGATGAAGGCAGTGCTTAGTTCACCAGATGAAGGCAGTGTTTAGTTCACCAGATGAAGGCAGTGTTTAGTTCACCAGATGAAGGCAGTGTTTAGTTCACCAGATGAAGGCAGTGTTTAGTTCACCAACAATGAGAACGAGCTTCTCCTGATACCAGTCTTTGCCACATGAAGACCCATTCAAGTTTTTTTGTACAAACTGTTTAGAAAATCTTCAATGCTATGGAGTCTGGAAACAAGACATATTGACTGAAAAATAAACCCCATGTTTAGCTAGCAGTGCTTATTAAATAAGAACCTGGGTGTTAGAACTAGACTGTAGTAAGTCACCCATTTCCCCCAGAGAGAACTTAAGTTCCACAATGGATATAAGTCACAATGCTTGACTTTCTTGGGTTGCCTTGGCTTATTAACACTCTTGAGATAATAACACAAAAATCATCAATATACTTGGAGTATACCTGGAGAAGGTTTTGGGGGTCAACGCCCTCATGGCTTGGTCCGAGACCAGGACTTGTGGTGGATCTGGGTCTTATCAACCAGGCTTTTACTGCTGGCTGCATACAAACTGATGTACAAACCACAGCCCAGCTGGTCAGGTACTGCCTTTAGGTACCTGTTCATTGCCTTCTTGAAGACAACCAGGGGTTTACTGGTAATTCCCATTATGTATGCTGGGAGGCAGTTGAACAGTCTTGGGCCCCTGACACTTACTGTGCTGTCTCTCAGTGTACTCATGGCATCCCTGCTTTTCACTGGGGGAATGTTGCATATCATGCCGAGTCTTTTGCTTTCATAGGGAGTGATTTTCGAGTGCAAGTTTGATACTAATTCCTCTAGGATTTTCCAAGTGTATATTATATGTATCTCTCTCGCCTGCATTCCAGGGAATACAAATCAAGGGCCTTTAACCATTCCCCAGTAATTTAGGTGCCTTATCATACTGATGTGTGCCATGAAAGTTCTTTGTACACTCTCCAGGTCAACAATTTCGCCTGCCTTGAAGGAGACAGTGTACAGCAATATTCCTTTGTATGGACTGATGAAGCCACTGTGTGGCGAAACGTTTCCTCAATAAAGATACCCAAGAGTTGCACATGTGTCTAATTTATCAGCAATATTCCAGCCTAGAGAGAACAAGCAATTTGAAGAGAATCATCCTGGGCTTGGTGTCCCTAGTTTTGAAGGTTCTCATTATCCATCCTATCATTTTCCTATAAGGAAATTCTTGGTATAAACCTTGGTAATAAATACCGACAAGTTGGTTTAGAAAGACACGTAAGCAAACACTATAACATATTTATTAGAAAACGTTTCGGTCCTGGGACCTTGATCACTTCTAACCGATCTAAGTGATCAAGGTCCCAGGACCGAAACGTTTTCTAATAAATATGTTATAGTGTTTGCTTACGTGTCTTTCTAAACCAAGGAAATTCTTAACATAAACAATGTATATGAGATCAAGACAGACATAAACTGCAAGTTACAATATGTAAGATATCAAGAGAGACAAACTGTAGTCAAGAGAAACATAAACAGTAAGTTACAATATACAGTGGAAACCCATCATACGATGGCATCGCGTTACATTAAATCCGCTATACGATACATTTTAAACCAAAAATTTTGCCATGCCTCACAATAAAAAACTCGCTAAACGTGATTCCAACCAAACCTGTCCGTCCAGCTTGAGCGCCTCAGCTTTCCTGCTGTCATTGTTTACAAGCCAGAATGGCCAGTTGCATGCATACATTCGATACATTTTGTATTATTCCATTGTTTATAGCACTTGTAACTCCTAAGAAAGCCACCATGGGCCCAAAGAAAGCTTCTTGTGCCAACCCTGTGGTAAAAAGGGTGAGAAATACTATCGTACCACAGTCAGGTGTTGCTGCACCACAGTCACCTGCTGCTGCACCACCATCAGCTGTTGCTGCACCACGGTCAGCTGTTGCCACACCAGTCACCTGCTGCTGCACCACCATCAGCTGTTGCTGCACCATGATCAGCTGTTGCTGCACCAGTCACCTGCTGCTGCACCACCATCAGCTGTTGCTGCACCATGGTCAGCTGTTGCTGCACCATGGTCAGCTGTTGCTGCACCACGGTCAGCTGTTGCTGCACCACGGTCAGCTGTTGCTGCACCACGGTCAGCTGTTGCTGCACCACAGTCAGCTGTTGCTGCACCACGGTCAGCTGTTGCTGCGCCATGGTCAGCTGCTGCTGCACCACGGTCACCTGCTGCTGCACCACGGTCAGCTGTTGCTGCACCACAGTCAGCTGTTGCTGCACCACAGTCAGCTGTTGCTGCACCACGGTCAGGTGTTGCTGCATCACAGTCAGCTGTTGCTGCACCACGGTCAGCTGCTGCTGCACCACGGTCAGCTGTTGCTGCACCACAGTCAGCTGTTGCTGCACCATGGTCAGCTGTTGCTGCACCACGGTCAGCTGTTGCTGCACCACAGTCAGCTGTTGCTGCACCACGGTCAGCTGCTGCTGCACCATGGTCAGCTGTTGCTGCACCACCATCAGCTGTTGCTGCACAAGTCAGGTGTTGCTGCACTAGTCACCTGCTGCTGCACCACCGTCAACTGTTGCTGCACCACGGTCAGCTGTTGCTGCACAACGCTCAGCTGTTGCTGCACCACGGTCAGCTGTTGCTGCACCACGGTCAGGTGTTGCTGCACCACGGTCAGCTGTTGCTGCACCACGGTCAACTGTTGCTGCACCACAGTCAGCTGTTGCTGCACCACGGTCAGCTGTTGCTGCACCACGGTCAGCTGTTGCTGCACCACGGTCAGCTGCTGCTGCACCACGGTCAGCTGTTGCTGCACCACGGTCAGCTGTTGCTGCACCACCATCAGCTGTTGCTGCACCAGTCAGGTGTTGCTGCACTAGTCACCTGCTGCTGCACCCCGTCAGCTGTTGCTGCACCACGGTCAGCTGTTGCTGCACCACAGTCAGCTGCTGCTGCACCACAGTCAGCTGTTGCTCCACCACAGTCAGCTGTTGCTGCACCACAGTCAGCTGTTGCTGTTGATGCACCACCATCAGCTGTACTACTGGAAGATGTGGAGAGTGTGTTGTTGGTGTGGCTTAACGGGAAACAATTACCGAGAAACGATTAACCCCAGAGGGTTAGCCACCCAGGATAACCCAAGAAAGCCAGTGCATCATCAAGGACTGTCTAACTTATTTCCATTGGGGTCCTTAATCTTGTCTCCCAGGATGCGACCCACAACAGTTGACTAACACCCATGTGAACAGGAAAAAATGCCTGGAACTAGTGCTTATATTGGTGAATTTAAGGCCAGCAAAGGTTGGTTTGAGAGATTTAAGAATTGTAGTGGCATACACAGTGTGATAAGGCATGGCGAAGCTGAAAAATTCCAACCCCAACAAGTGTTCAGTTGTGACGAAACAGGCCTGTCCTGGAAGAAAATGCCAAACAGGACCTACATTACTCAGGAGGAAAAGGCACTCCCAGGACACAAGCCTGTGAAAGACAGGATAACTCTCATGTTTTGTTGTAATGCTAGTGGGGAATGCAAAGTGAAGCTTTTACTCATGTATCATGCTGAATATCCCAGAGTGTTCAAGAAAAGCAGTGTCTCATCACTCATCAATACTCTTCAATAAAGGTAAGTGTCATTTTAACATTTATTTATGTAGTTATTGTGCATGTCTTATTGTTTTCTTTGTAGGGAAATGTATATTTCATGAATTTTTTTTTTTTTTTAAATACTCTTGGCTGTCTGGAACGGATTAATTGGATTTCCATTATTTCTTATGGGGAAAATTAACTCAGCTAACGATAATTTTGGCTAATGATGAGCTCTCAGGAACGGATTAATATTGTTAGGCGAGGGTCCACTGTATAAGAGATCAAGAGAGACAAACTGTGAGGTCAAGAGAGACATAATTTGTGAACTATGTAGAAACATTTAAAACTTACTGACAAAGGCTCCATCTTTCACCAAAGAAAGACGTACATTGGGAGATCTCTGCATGGCAGTGATGAGAATGGAATATGCCTCACGAGCACATGATTGATCATCTATCTTCTTCAGATTTACTCTTAGTAGGTAATCTGGTGGGAAAAAATGGTTATATATCAATATTTTTACTGTATTCATGGGGAAGCACTAAACCAGAATGGGTCATACAGCACTTGGGGAATGGAAGATCAATATTATTTTATATTTATGGGGAATTGCTAAAGCTGTATGGGTTATTCAGCACCCGAGAATGAGAGGTAAGTAGCTGAGTGCCTAAACAACCAGTAAAACTGTTTACTTATTAGCAAGTAAACAACCAAACTTATGAGTGTTACTGACATAACTGACAAATAACTCCTCTAGAACCAGGCTTGTCACTGACAATATAATAACTCCTCTAGAACCAGGCTTGTCACTGACAATATAATAACTCCTCTAGAACCAGGCTTGTCACTGACAATATAATAACTCCTCTAGAACCCTGCTTATCAATGACAATTTATTTATTTATTTACTTATTTATTTTATGACTTTGCAAACAGTACATTGAGATTTTGTATTTACAATAGTGGGTTGCAATGCAAAGAGAGCCTCTATTATGCCTAGGCATTATGGGCCAACTTAACATTATTGGCTTACAGACTACTTAACACTAAGGAGTATGTGGAAAAAGACACTTATGTACAGTTCAGGACATTTATTAAAGGAAACGTTTCGCCACTCGTGGCGAAACGTTTCCTTTAATAAATGTGCTGAACTGTACATAAGCGTATTTTTCCACATCTTGTCAGTATCACCATACCATTTCCTCACTAAGGAGTATATCATAGTTGTACAATAGGACAGTAATTATTTCATAGTTGTACAGTAGAATATTAATTATAAATGAATCAAAGTTTGCATAATATAAGGATATATTTATATTCGAAAATGCTTTTTGTGAAAACAATGATTCAATTATATTCCTGTCAACAATGGATAAAAGGTTCAAATTGATTGTTTCAGTTATGAGGTGGGAGTACATAGGTGAGTAAGTGTGTACTGAGCGTTTAGCATTTACTCTAGGGTGATTATGTGGCTTTTGAGAAGTCTTGAATTGATTTTCAGACTGGGTTACTTTAACCCTTTCAGGGTCCATCCCGTAGATCTACGGCTTTACGTTCAGGGTCCAAACCGTAGATCTATGCCAAAATTCTAGCGGTGTCAAATTTAGCACGAGAAGGCTGGTAGGCCTACATCTGAGAGAATGGGTCTGGGTGGTCAGTGTGCACACCATAGAAAAAATCTGGACGCCCGCATGGCATTGTGGGAACGCCGCCAAAGTAGCTTTGTTCATTGTGCCTGGCGGCAAGGAAGCTCTCACTCCCCACTCACTCTCCTGGTGAATTCTGACTCTCCTCTTCACAACTTACAGTTCTAAGACTGATGGAAGTGGAGCTGAAGACGAATTCTATGGTTTTGAACCATATGATACCATTGTGCCATATGGTACAATGGTACCATATGGTACAATGTTAACATATGGTACAATGGTGCCATGTCATACAATGGTATCATATGGTGCAATGGTATCGTATGGTAGAGTGGTACCACATGGTACAATGTACCATATAGTATATTGTACCATATGGTACATTATACCATATGGTACAGGGACCCTAATGGATATAAGTCTGTCTGACTTTTTTGGGTTATCCTAGGTTCTCCAAACATATGCTGCTAAGTATGATATGCCATGTAACTTTATTTGTGTATAACTAAATAAACTTACTTATGATGCCACATGCACTTGAGTAAGTTTATTCAGGTGTACAGAAATACAGTTACATAGATTATCATACATAGCAGCATACATATAAAATCCTAGGATAACCCAAAAAAGTCAGGGTGACTTATTTCCATAGTATCTGTATCTGTACCATATGGTGTCCTGTACTGTATGGTACTCTGTGCCATATGGTACCCTGTGCCATATGGTACCCTGTGCCATATGGTACCCTGTACCATATGGTACCCTGTACCATATGGTACCCTGTACCATATGGTACCCTGTACCATATGGTACCCTGCACCATATGGTACCCTGCATCATATGTTATCCTGTACTGCATGGTACCCTATACCATATAGTACAATGTACCATATGGTACCCTGTAACATATGATACCATGTTCCATATGGTCAATAGGTGTTGGTGGCATGAGACACCAGCCAAGACTGAGTGAATGGCGACACAAGCTAGCTACTGACTCCCCAGTTTCCGAGACAAAGTGCTTTGTCATCCACCTCAAGGAACACGTCAAGTTCCTGTACACTTATAAATGTATAATACAACATTACTAATATATAACATTATTGCATATTTTTGTTGTAAACAACTATTGTACACAAAATAATGAAAATATTAGTGTGTTTATTGTGTTGAATACAACAGTACCATATGGTACAATGAACCATATGGTATCATTGTACTATATGGAACAATGTACCATATGGTACCATTGCATCATATGGTACAATATGGTACCTTTACACCATATGGTACCATTGCACCATATGGTACCATTGTATCATATGGTACCATTGTACCAAATGGTGTCATTGTACCATATGGTACCATTGTATCACATGGTACCATTGTATCATGTGCCATTGTACCATATTGTACCATATGGTACCATTGCACCCTATAGCACCATTGTACCATATGGTACTATATGGTACTGTTGTATTCAACACAATAACCGCACTAGTATTTTCATCATTTTGTTTACAATAAACTTGTAAACAAGTTTTGTAAGCAATATAAAGATAAACAAATTAGTGCAGTTATTGTGTTGAATACAATGAGTGTACACTTATACAATATACATTATACTGGTCTCACAGACCACAAATGTTATTAGAAAAAGAAAAAAAATAGAAAAGAAAAGAAAGAAGTATAAAAAACGTAAAATAAAAAAATGGGATTTTGCGGAAGTCACTTATGTTGCCGCCACCTGGTCATTTTGGTCAACTTCCCGCCGCTGTATCTCGGTAAGTACTGATCAGAAAAAAAAAATTGTCTTATTACCTTCACAAAAATATACTCTTTAATTCTGTAAGAAAATTTTCTTTTTTTTTTTTTTTTTTAAATTTCTTAGACACTGGAGCACCACTTCAGATTTTGGCCTTGGACCCTGAAGGGGTTAATATCTTCTGGTAATAAATTCAATATTTTGGGGCCCTTGATGTGCATCGAGTTTTTACACAGTGTGATATGGACACGAGGTATATCAAAAAGAGATCTGTGTCTTGTGTTGTGGTCATGTGTCCTATTTAGGTTGGTGAGGAGAAGTTTGAGGGGGTTTATATTTGCATATATTGTTCTGTGTATGTAGTAGGCACGTGAATAAGTATGGATGTTCTTAATGGTGAGCAGATTCAGACTTTTGAAAATTGGTGGAGTATGCTGGCAGAAGTGGGAATTTGTTATCATTCTTACTGCTGCCTTTTGCTGGGTTATTAGGGGTTTTAGGTGATTGGATGTTGTTGATTCCCATGCACAAATTCCATATGTAAGATAAGGGTATATGAGTGAATGGCACAGTGCCAGGAGAGCTGATTGTGGAACGTAGTACCTTATCTTTGATAGTATGCCTACAGTCTTGGAGATTTTCTTGGTGATTTATTGTATGTGTGTCTGGAACTTAGGGCTACTGTCAAGGTGGATACCTAGGAATTTTCCCTCTGTGAGTCTTGTGACTGATGATCCATTTAGCGTTATGTTAATTGGATCATTTGCAGATTTGTTTCCAAACTGAATGAAATGGGTTTTATCAGTGTTCAGGGTAAGTTTGTTAGTCATCATCCAGGCAGATATTTTCTGTAAATCAGCACTGACTGTGTTAACATGACTCACGAAATTGTAATGACATGATTGCAAACAAACCATACCACGGGCGGGATTTGAACCCGTGGTCAGAGAGTCTCAAAACTCCAGACTGCCACGTTAGCCACTGGGCTAGCAAGCCCAGTGGCTAACGCAACGGTCTGGAGTTTTGAGACACTCTGACCACAGGTTTAAATCCCGCCCGTGGTATGGTTCGACTGTGTTAGCTAGTATGACTGTGTTTGGGTGGGAAAATACATATGTAGTGTCATCTGCAAATAATATGGGTTTGAGTAGCTGTGATGCATTCGGTATATCATTGATGTAGATGAGAAAGAGGAGTGGTCCAAGGACGCTTCCTTGTGGGACTCCTACTGTGATTGGTTGGGTGGAAGAGTTTGCATCATTTGCATACACATATTGAGTTCTGTTACTAAGGTATGACATTAGGTAGTTGAGGGAGTGGCCTCTTATACCATAGTGCATTAATTTGGAGTACAGCAGTTCATGGTCGACTGTATCGAAAGCTTTTTTTAAATCAATGAAAATGCCCAGCGGGACTTCTTTCTTTTCAAGTGCGGTATATATTAGATCTAGCATGTGTATGATAGCATCATTTGTGCTTTTATTATTCTTGAATCCAAACTGACAAGGGTTTAATATGTTGTGTGAAACGAGGTAGGAATAAATCCGTCAATGAATTAATATTTCAAAGATTTTAGAGAGCAGTGGTAAGTTAGATAATGGTCAATAGTTATTCAAGTCAGCTTGGTCACCTCCTTTATGGATCGGAGTGACCCTCGCTATTTTAAGGATTGTTCGGAAGGTAGATGATTCAATGGATTTGTTAAAGAGCGTTGCAATAATTGGTGACAATACTTGAGAAGCTTTTTTGTACATAAAAGCAGGCAAGTTGTTTATGTCTCCTGTCTTTTTTTTAAGGGTGTTTATGATGAGCGTAACTTCAATGGGGTTGGGTGGAGCAAGGAATAGTGTATTTGGGTAGGTACCTATGAGGTAGTCTGATGGACGGGTGTTTGTGCTTGGTATTTTGTGTGCTAGATTTTTTCCTATGGTGGAGAAGAAAACATTAAGTCTGTTTGCTGTTTCGGTTGGAGTGGCTAGGGGTTCATCTGATTTTGTTTGTTTGTTTTGTTTTGTTTTTGGGTAACTTTTTAGTTCCAAGAATTTCAGATTGAGTTTTCCAGGTTTTTTTCATATCACCTTTGATGTTATGTAATCTATTTTCATAATACAATTTTTTTGGCCTTTTTATCAGGCTGGTAAGTGCTGACGAGTATCTTTTCAACTGTTCTCTAGTTATTTGACCCATTCTATACTGTTTTTCATATTTGTGCTTTGTGTTAACGGATTTGAGGATGCTTGGTGTTAGCCAGAGATTATTCAGTCTCTTTGCTGTGATCTGTTTTGTTTTTCTGGGGCAATGTCTGTTATAGAGGCATTGGGCTTTTTTTAGAAAATTATTTATACATTCATTCATATCTGTATATGTTTCGAGCTCATTTTGCCAATCGATGTTATTCATAGCTGCTATATAGTTGTTAACTACTGTCTCGTTATGTAGTCTGAAGGTTACTTTAGTAATGTATTGTGACAGTTTGCCCAGATTAGTTATGAGAAAGGTTGGGTAGTGGCCTGTAGTGTTGTCTGTGATTATGCCTGAATTTAAAGGGGATATGGTGTTTGTCCAGATTTGGTCTATTAAGGAGATGCTTGTCTCGGAGATTCTTGTAGGTTTAGATATTGCTGGTAGCAACAGGCAGTTACTCATTGTGTTTGTGAATTCGGTTACTTGTGGGTCCTGGTCGTGTAGTATGTTTATGTTGAAATCTCCTGTTAGTAGTAGGTGGTCTTTATTCATGTGTGCATCAGTAATCATGTTTCCTAGTTTTTCACTAAAGTGGTAAATGTTTGACTGTGGTACTCTGTAGATGTTTATAACTTTGAGGGGTTTTTGCAGGTCTTTTGATTTAAATTTGGCTATCATACATTCTCCATGTTCGTCCCTTGTGCAAGATTTATTGATACATTCGAGTTGATTTAAGTAGTATATAGCTGTTCCTCCCCCTTGCTGGTCTGTTCTTCAGTTGTGTATGGCCATGTAGCTAGGAATGTTATAGAAATCTGTAATATCAGGCTTAAGCCAGGTTTCTTTGAGTGTGATGATTGATATATTGGAAAGAAGGGAATTGAGTAATGCTCTGAGGTCATCATAATGTTTGCTCAAGGATCTGACATTGTAGTTAAAGATGGTTATGTTATTGTTTGCACTGAGTAATGTCTTTGCTTGGTCTGCTGTGTAGTAATTACAGTTACTGGTTGATTCGTGTAATTCATTGTGTAAAAAGTTTACATCAGGATCTATGCCTGTAATCATAGGATGAGAATAATTTTACAAACTAGATTTTCTGAGTAAAATGATATAAGATTTATACTGAATCTACAACTAGACTTATGACTAAGACTCCGTGATTAATCTAAAACTTGTAAAAATTTGAAAGAAAAAGGGATTATTACTGAAGAGATAATTCAGTTATACACGTAACCCTTTGAGGGTTTTGGTCGTACTAGTACGTCTTACGCGTAGGGGTTTTTGACGTACTAGTACTCATAAATTCTAGCGGCCTCAAATCTAGTGGGAGAAAGCTGGTAGGCCTTCATATGAAAGAATGGGTCTATGTGGTCAGTGTGCACAGTCTAAAAAAAATCCTGCAGCACACAGTGCATAATGAGAAAAAAAAAACTTTGACCATTTTTTTTTAATAAATCAGCGACTTTGCAGTGTATTTTCGTATGGTATTTATTGTGTATTCTAGTTTTCTTGGTCTCATTTTATAGAATGGAAGACATATTACAGAAATTGAGATGATTTTGACTGGTTTTACAATGAAAGGTGCCTTGAAATTGAGCTCAAAGTAGCAGAAATGTTCGATTTTTACCAAACTTCAAAAGTAAACAAATCGTGCCAAGCGTGCAATACACGTCAACTGGTGAGTCTAATATTCTTTCACAAGTGCACCAATAATATTTATACCATTTTTTACACTAATGCAGTAGTCTGCATAACAGTAAATCTTATATTTTTTGTGAAAATAAAAATTCAAAGTGGAAAGCAAAAGAATATAAGAGGGGCCTTGAGACGTGACTAATGACTAGAGGAAATGTCATTTTAGTGCCAGGAATGTCTTTGTTTATTCTGGACCCTATTCGGAAATTGGCATCTTTTGAAATTTGTGTGAAATTGGCAAAATTGTTAAATTCTGACCACTGTACTGGATAGTTAAATTTCATAAATGGGTGGTTTCTTGCACCCATTCGATAGAAAAAATGGAGTTCTAGCGAAATATTGATGATTTTTGTCGACTAGTACAGTGAAATTGGCCGAAAATGGGGCTCAAAGTGGGCAAAAACGCCGATGCGTAAACATCGCCGAGACCGCTAACTTTGCGAGAGCATAATTCCGTAAGTTTTCTATCAAATTTCAAACTTTTGGTGTCTATATGATCGGGAAAAGATTCTCTATCTTTTCATAAGAGAAAATAATTTTTTTTTTTTTTTAAATTTGGCCGACCCTGAGAACGAGTTTCGGAGAGGGCCTGTCGACCCTCAAAGGGTTAAGCATCTAATAGCACCTTAATTATTTTAACAAGTGAGTTTATGAACTATAGTAGATATTTACAGCTAAAATAAAGGAGCTAATGAATATAATAATAAAAGAATGTATTAAAAGCAAAATCAGTAGCACCTGAGGTAGTCAATAGCACCTGGAGTATTTTAATGGCAAAATAGTGAACTTATTACACTTTAGCACCTGAGAATAGCACCTTGATTACTTTAACAATTGTGAATATATGAACTAAGGTAGTTATATAAAGCTAAAATAAGGGAGAAAATATATAAGGGACTAAATTAAGTAATGGTAAACAAAGTTCAATGGACAGATAGTCACTATGATATAATATTGATTTGGGAGTAAGATCTGATTTGTAATGTATAATAAGTTGAGCAATTAATTGCACTATAAAAGGTATAGAAATATGAGGTAGCTGGTACTAGCTAGCAAAAGTTAGTTTTGAGACTCACACAATAATGTAATTGGAATATACACTAATTGCACACACGATATAAAAGGGGCTAATAAAAGTAGTGATAATCAGAATTAAATGGACAGGTAGTAACCATGAATAACATTAATTTGGAGCAAGATTTGACTTGCAACACAAAATTATGAGCAATTAAAAGCAATTAGAAAGTAAAAAGTATCTGAGGTAGTTGGTATTAGCAAGTAAAGGAAAAAAAGAAAAAATAATAATAATGCACAATAATAGTAACATACACTATATGCACCACACGTATGTATGTGTTAAGTACCATTATCTAATCTGTTACAGAAATGTCAGCTTTTCTAAGGAAGGTAGAGAAATCATGTTCATTTGAGATGGTATATTGTTGTCCTGTTGAAGTTTTTCTAATTAGTATTTTCCCATCTCGAGTGAAACGTTGATGTATTTTGTTTTCCTGTTTAAGTTTTCTCAACCTGAACAGAAGGTTTTGACGTTTTCTTGTTAGACACTCGATGATGTACACTCCATTTTTCATTGTAATTGCTGATTTAATTAAGTCCTTTCTTTTATCATATGAATGAAGTCTGATCATGACACTGTGTTTACTACCTGGTTTTCCTAGCAAACGTGTTTCTTTGATTTCATTGTTTTGCATAATAACTTTTATGTGGTCCTGTATTATCCTGAGAGCAGTTTCTCTGCACTGTTCTTGGGTTATTTCACTAGGAATGTGTGAACTATTTATTATAACTGTATCAGACAACTTATCTTGTTCAGTTTTGTCGTCTTGGAAATCAAGGTATTCATTCAGTCGAGTGTGCATGTTCTGATTCCAGTTCTTGACTGCTTCTTCAACCTTCATATTTGGAGTTGTTATTTGCTCAGTGTGACTGGCTATAGCTGTTTTCAGAGTATTTTCTGTGTCAGCACTTTCCGACGTAATCTTCTCTTCAAGGTTTTGGCCAATTCCATCAGTTTGTTCTTATAATTTGGAGGAAATTGGCAATTTGGTTACCTTGGCCCCTCTTATATTATTATTGCTTTCTCAGTCGCACAAGTGATGTGTGCTGCAGGATTTTTTTTATGTGGTGCACTTTAACCCTTTCAGGGTCTGTTCCATAGATCTATGCCAAAATTCTAGCGCCGTCAAATTTAGCATGAGAAGGCTGGTAGGCCTGCATCTAAGAGAATGAGTCTGGGTGGTCAGTGTGCACACCATAGAAAAAATCTGGACGCCCGCATGGCATTGTGGCAATGCCGGCAAAGTAGCTTTGTTCATAGTGCCTGGCAGCAAGGAAGCTCTCACTCCCCACTCACTCTCCGGGCGAATTCTGACTCTCCTCTTCACAACTTACAGTTCTAAGACTGATGGAAGTGGAGCTGAAGACGAATTCTATGGTTATGAACCATATAGTACCACTGTGCCATATGGAACAATGGTACCATATGGTACAATGGTACCATATGGTACAATGGTGCCATGTCATACAATGGTATCATATGGTACAATGGTACCATATGGTACAGGGTACAGGGACCCTAATGGAAATAAGTCTGTCTGACTTTTTTGGGCTATCCTAGGTTCTCCAAACATATGCTGCTAATGTGAAAGTTAAGACACATGTGCAACATCTGGATATCTTTATTGTAGACGTTTTGCCATCCAGTGGCTTTATCAATACAGATTCTAGGACACAATAGGAAGACAGTAGAACTATATACAAAAGATGAGGTAATCAGTCCCTCAGGCTTGGAGTTAGTGTTCACAGCATCGTGGTGGAGGAGAATCTGGAGCAAAGGCAAGAAGACTGGCGGTTATATAGGCATCAGTGGATAAGGATGGGCAGCAGACAAGGGCATAGTCACTGGTAGGCGGGATTTCCCAGTGGAAGTAGGTCCTTCCCAAAGAGATGGGTTAGTTGCAGCAGCCGTGAAGAAGGTCTTGTAGATGTCCTCTGAACCAAGATTCCATGATGTTGCAGTGTCTGACAAGTTGTGCAAGAAAGGTATAAAATACAGACAAATATGAAAGTTAAGACACATGTGCAACATCTGGATATCTTTATTGTAGACGTTTCGCCATCCAGTGGCTTTATCAATACAGATTCTAGGACATAATAGGAAGACAGTAGAACTATATACAAAAGATGAGGTAATCAGTCCCTCAGCCTTGGAGTTAGTGTTCACAGCATCGTGGTGGAGGAGAATCTGGAGCAAAGGCAAGAAGACTGGCAGTTATATAGGCCTCAGTGGATAAGGATGGGCAGCAGACGAGGGCATAGTCACTGGTAGGTGGGATTCCCCAATGGAAGTAGGGATGGATTACCTCATCTTTTGTATATAGTTCTACTGTCTTCCTATTATGTCCTAGAATCTGTATTGATAAAGCCACTGGATGGTGAAATGTCTACAATAAAGATATCCAGATGTTGCACATGTGTCTTAACTTTCATATTTGTTGGTATTTTATACCTTTCTTGCACAACTTGTCAGACACTGCAACATCATGGAATCTTGGTTCAGAAGACATCTAAGAACATAAGAACATAAGAAAGGAGGAACACTGCAGGAGGCCTGTTGGCTCCTACTAGGCAGGTCCTTTACAATTCATCCCACTAACAAAACATTTGCCCAACCCAATTTTCAATGCCACCCAAGAAATAAGCTCTGATGTGAAAGTCCCACTCAAATCCAACCCCTCCCACTCATGTATTTATCCAACCTAAATTTGAAACTACCCAAAGTCCCAGCCTCAATAACCCAACTAGGTAGACTGTTCCACTCATCTACTACCCTATTTCTAAACCAATACTTTCCTATGTCCTTTCTAAATCTAAACTTATCTAATTTAAATCCATTACTGCAGGTTCTCTCTTGGAGAGAGATCCTCAAGACCTTATTAATATCCCCTTTATTAATACCTATCTTCCACTTATGCACTTCGATCAGGTCTCCCCTCATTCTTCGTCTAACAAGTGAATGTAACTTAAGAGTCTTCAATCTTTCTTCATAAGGAAGATTTCTAATGCTATGTATTAATTTAGTCATCCTACGCTGAATGTTTTCTAACGAATTTATGTCCATTCTGTAATATGGAGACCAGAACTGAGCTGCATAATCTAGGTGAGGCCTTACTAATTTATTTTTATTTATTTATTTATTTATTTAAAAATTTGAGCACACATACAGAGGTACAACAAATACAGGTAAGAGCAGTATGCCAAAGCCACTTATACTATGCATAGCATTACGGGCTGGCTTAAAATTAACTTAAGATTAACTAAGCAATGATGAAATCAGTGATAAAACATTAATGTAAACAGGTTACTATAAAGCACAAGTGAGTATTACAAAGACAGGTCATATGGTTGTATGCATTGTTGTACATTCAGTAGAATGGAGTATTCTGTTAGGTAGTGTATTTAAAAAATAATAAAGTTAGATTGGGTTTTAGGTTTAACATTTATGTGATATAATTGTGAGAAACATTTAAGATATACAATTTATAAGGTTCAGTTATTCAGTATTTATTTGGTTTTGGGTGAGTAAGTGATCTTTGAGAAGAGACTTGAATTTATAAACAGGTAGTGTTTCTTTTATATTTACAGGTAATGAATTCCAGATTTTAGGGCCTTTTATGTGCATTGAGTTTTTACATAGTGTGAGATGGACACGAGGAACATCAAAGAGTGATCTGTGCCTTGTGTTATGGTCATGTGTTCTGTTGAGGTTGGCAAGGAGATGTTTGAGGGGAGGGTTAATATCAGAGTTAAGTGTTCTATGTATGTAATAGGTGCAGTAGTAAGTATGGATGTTTTGTATGGTGAGGAGGTTTAGTGTATTGAATATTGGTGGAGTGTGCTGCCTATAGTGAGAATTTGTTATCATTCTAACTGCAGCCTTTTGTTGAGTAATTAGTGGTCTGAGATGGTCACTTGTTGTTGAGCCCCATGCACAAATTCCATAGGTGAGATAGGGGTAAATAAGAGAGTGATATAGGGCCAGGAGGGCTGACTGTGGAGCATAGTACCGTATCTTCGATAGTATGCCTACAGTCTTGGAAATTTTCTTAGAAATTTGTTGTATATGTGTATGAAATTTGAGTCTATTATCAAGGTGGATTCCTAAGAATTTTCCCTCTGTTAGCTTTGTGATAGGTGATCCGTTTATCATTATGTTAAGAGGGACATCTGTAGCTCTGTTACCAAACTGAATGAAGTAGGTTTTGTCAATGTTTAGTGTAAGTTTGTTAGTTCTCATCCAGGTAGATATTTTCTGTAATTCGGTATTTACAGTATTGGCTAGCGTGACTGGGCTCGGGTGGGAGAAGACGTATGTAGTGTCATCTGCAAATAGTGTGGGTTTGAGTAATTGCGAAGCATTTGGTAGGTCATTTATGTATAGGAGAAAGAGAAGAGGGCCAAGGACACTTCCCTGTGGGACACCAACTGTAATTGGTTGTGCAGAGGAGTTTGCCCCATTTGCATACACATATTGGCTTCTGTTGCTGAGGTATGACTTGAGGTAGTTGAGGGAGTGCCCTCTTATACCATAGTGTGACAATTTTACGTGGAGCAAGTCATGGTCAACTGTATCAAAAGCTTTACGTAAGTCAATGAAGATCCCCAGTGGGACTTCTTTTTTCTCTATTGCAGTGTATATATGTTCTAGCATGTGTATAATAGCATCATTAGTATTTTTATTAGGCCTGAATCCAAATTGGCAGGGGTTGAGTATGTTTTGGGAGATAAGGTAGGAGTAGATTCGTTTATGAATTAATTTTTCGAAGATTTTTGAGAGAGGGTGTAAGTTGGATATTGGCCTATAGTTATTCAACTCTGTTTGGTCTCCTCCTTTGTGGATCGGGGTGACCCTTGCTATTTTGAGTACTGTAGGGAAGGTGGAGGATTCAATGGATTTGTTAAAGAGTGTTGCAATGATTGGTGATAGCACTTGTGACACTTTTTTGTATATAAAGGGTGGTAAGGTATTTAAATCTCCTGCCTTGTTTTTTAGTGTGTTGATAATAAGGGAGACTTCGTATGGGTTAGTCGGAGCTAGGAACAGTGTGTTCGGGTAGTTGCCGGTGAGGTAGTCATTTGGTGGGGTATCTGAGCTTGGGATTTTATTGGCAAGGTTTTGTCCTATAGTGGAGAAGAAATCATTGAGTCTGTTTGCTGTTTCTGTTGGTGGGAGTTGGGGTTCATCTGATTTTGCTAATTTTATTTCGCTATTTCGTGATATCTTTTTTGTTCCTAGAATTTCTGATAGGGTTTTCCAGGTCTTTTTTATATCACCTCGTAAGTTGGATAATCTGTTCTCATAATACAATTTTTTTGCCCTTCTTATCAGGCTGGTTAGGATTGACGAGTAACGTTTTGTTTGGTCTCTGGTTATGATGTATAAAGCTGCAGTATGACCTCTGGACTTCTGTTGCTTACACTTCTTGATATAAATCCCAGTAATCTATCTGCCTTATTACGTACGCTTAGGCATTGCTGTCTTGGTTTAAGGTTGCTGCTCACCATAACCCCAAGTCCTTTTTGCAATCTGTATGGCTAAGTTCTACATCATTTAACTTATAAGTACTAGGGTTATGGGCACTCCCAAGCTTCAGAACCTTGCATTTATCTACATTGAACTGCATCTGCCACTTTTCTGACCAAGAATAGAGTTTGTTTAAATCCTCCTGAAGTTCCATAACATCTACGTTTGAATCAATTATCCTACCTATCTTTGTGTCATCGGCGAATCTGCTCATATCACTAGTAATTCCCTCATCAAGATCACTGATATATATTATAAGCAACAACAGGCCCAAGACTGATCCCTGTGGAACGCCACTTGTTACAGATCCCAACTCGGATTTAACCCCATTTATGGACACTCTCTGCTTCCTGTCAGTGAGCCATGACTCGATCCACGAGAGCACTTTTCCCCCAATGCCATGAGCTGCCACTTTCTTTAACAGTCTATGGTACGGAACACTATCAAAAGCCTTACTAAAATCTAAGTAAATAATATTATATTCTTTATCGTGGTCAACAGCCTCAAAAGTTTTACTGAAGAAATTTAATAAATTAGTTAGACAAGACCGGCCTCTTGTTAATCCATGCTGAGTATCATTAATCAAGCTATGCTTATCGAGATGGCTTCTTATAATATCAGCTATAATTGACTCTAGTAATTTGCCTACAATTGAGGTCAGGCTTATTGGGTGGTAATTTGACGGTAACGACTTGTCCCCTGTTTTAAAAATAGGAACCACATTAGCCATCTTCCACATATCAGACACTACACCTGTTTGAAGAGATAAATTAAAAATATTAGTTAATGGTTCACAGAGTTCCATTTTGCATTCCTTAAGAACCCTTGAAAAAACCTCATCAGGACCCGGCGACTTATTTTGCTTCAGTCTGTCTATCTGCTTCACAACCATTTCACTAGTGACTGTGATGTTACATAATTTATTTTCTTCTAGCCCACTATAAAAATTAATTACTGGAAAATTGTTAGTGTCTTCCTGTGTAAAAACTGAGAGAAAATAATTATTAAAAATCGAGCACATTTCATTCTCTTTGTCAGTAAGGTGCCCATAGTTATTTTTAAGGGGACCTATCTTATCTCTAACTTTTGTTCTATAGACCTGGAAAAACGTTTTGGGTTAGTTTTAGAATCCCTAGCAACTTTAATTTCATAGTCCCTTTTAGCTTTTCTTATCCCCTTTTTAATGTCCCTCTTAATGTCAATATACTGATTCATAAGATGACCCTCACCTCTTTTGATACGCCTATAAATTCCTTTCTTATGCCCTAGTAGATATTTGAGCCTATTATTCATCCATTTTGGGTCATTTCTATTTGATCTAATTTCTTTATATGGGATAAACATTCTTTGAGCAGCAGGTATAGTGTTCAGAAAACTGTCATATTGATAGCTCACTTCGTTACCCCAGTCAACAGATGATAAGTGTTCTCTAAGCCCATCGTAATCTGCTAAGTGAAAATCTGGGACTGTTACTGAGTTATCGCTACTATCATACTTCCATTCAATGCTAAATGTAATTGATTTGTGGTCGCTAGCACCCAGTTCCTCTGAAATTTCTAAATTATTAACAAGGGATTCATTGTTTGCCATAACTAAGTCAAGCAGGTTATTTCCCCTTTTAGGTTCTGTCACAAACTGCTTCAAAAAACAATCCTGAACTACTTCTAAGAAGTCGTATGATTCTAAATTCCCAGTCAAGAAATTCCAATCAATATAACTAAAGTTAAAGTCTCCTAGAATTACTACATTATCGTGCCTTGTGGCCTTAACAATTTCCTCCCATAGTAGTCTCCCTTGGTCCCTATCTAAGTTTGGGGGACGGTATATCACTCCTAAAATCAGTTTTTCATGCCCCTCTGAAAATTCTATCCAAACAGACTCTGTATGTGTTACTTCAGACTTAATACCCGTTTTTATGCAACAGTTCAAGCGATCTCGGACATACAATGCCACCCCACCCCCCTTCCCGATACTTCTATCTACTTGGAACAATTTAAAACCCTGAATATGACATTCCGCAGGCATGTCCCGACTTTTTGAATTAAACCACGTCTCAGTTAAGGCAAATACATCAATGTTACCTGCACTAGCAACTAATCTCAACTCGTCCATCTTATTCCTAGCACTATGGCAATTAGCATAATAAACATTGAAAGACTCTCTTTTCTCTTTACCCTTCCTGCTCATTTCTGTTTTTCTACTAAACCTATTACTGTCCATATCACCCAAAGTCCCTGGCTTTTCAATATCTACCTCGTTCTGCTTATTACTAGTTCCCCTAGAACTCGTAATATTACTACACTGGGACTTCACTGTTTTCCTGCCAAAACCCATACCACTAACTATTCCTAGTTTAAAGTCCTAACTGCTCCCTCCACTGCAGTTGCCAGTGCTACCACCCAGACCTAGATAAGTGAACCCCATCCCTGGCATACATGTCATTTCCGCCATAGAAGAGGTCCCAGTTGTAAATGAATGTTACCGCATTTTCCTTACAGTATTTGTCCAGCCAGCAATTGACACCAATTGCCCTGGACAACCATTCATTTCCAACTCCTCTCCTATAAGACCTTCTTCATGGCTGCTGCAACTAACCCATCTCTTTGGGAAGGACCTACTTCCACTGGGGAATCCCGCCTACCAGTGACTATGCCCTCGTCTGCTGCCCGTCCTTATCCACTGACGCCTATATAACCGCCAGTCTTCTTGCCTTTGCTCCAGATTCTCCTCCACCACGATGCTGTGAACACTAACTCCAAGGCTGAGGGACTGATTACCTCATCTTTTGTATATAGTTCTACTGTCTTCCTATTATGTCCTAGAATCTGTATTGATAAAGCCACTGGATGGCGAAACGTCTACAATAAAGATATCCAGATGTTGCACATGTGTCTTAACTTTCATATATGTCGGTATTTTATACCTTTCTTGCACAACTTGTCAGACACTGCAACATCATGGAATCTTGGTTCAGAGGACATCTACAAGACCTTCTTCACGGCTGCTGCAACTAACCCATCTCTTTTGGAAGGACCTACTTCCACTGGGGAATCCCGCCTACCAGTGACTATGCCCTCGTTTGCTGCCCGGCCTTATCCACTGACGCCTATATAACCGCCAGTCTTCTTGCGTTTGCTCCAGATTCTCCTCCACCACGATGCTGTGAACACTAACTCCAAGGCTGAGGGACTGATTACCTCATCTTTTGTATATAGTTCTACTGTCTTCCTATTATGTCCTAGAATCTGTATTGATAAAGCCACTGGATGGCAAAAACCTCTACAATAAAGATATCCAGATGTTGCACATGTGTCTTAACTTTCATATTTGTCGGTATTTTATACCTTTCTTGCACATATGCTGCTAAGTATGATATACTATGTAACTTTATTTGTGTATAACTAAATAAACTTACTTATGATGCCACATGCACTTGAATAAGTTTATTCAGGTATACAGAAATACAATTACATAGATTATCATACATAGCAGCATATGTATAAAATCCTAGGATAACCCAATAAACTTGTAAACAAGTTTTGCAAGCAATATAATGATAAACAAATTAGTGCAGTTATTGCATGGAATATAATGAGTGTACACTTATACAATATACATTATACTGGTCTCACAGACCACAAATGTTATTAGAAAAAGAAAAAAAATTAGAAAAGAAAAGAAAAAAAGTATAAAAAATGTAAAATAAAAAAATGGGATTTTGCGGAAGTCACTGATGTTGCCGCCACATGGTCATTTTGGGTCTACTTCTCGCCACTGTATCTCGGTAAGTACTGATCAGAAATTTTTTTTTGTCTTATTACCTTCACAAAAATATACTCTTTAACTCTGTAAGAAAAAACAATTTTTTTTTTTTTCGAAATTTCTTGGACATTGGAACACCACTTCAGATTTTGACCTTGGACCCTGAAGGGGTTAATATCTTTGATTTCGCTCTCTAGAGCGACGATGTAGTCCCTGATATTGTCAGGAATAATCATACCTGAGTAATCATGGGTGAATCCTTTGAAGGGAGTGGAGTTGGAGGGGGAGTCAGCCATGTTTGTTGTTGTTTCCTGGGTGGTGGTGGTGAGGGGGGGTTGATGATACACCGGCATCTTGCTGGGTAGACATGTTGAGTTCTAGGGTCCTTGGTGTTATTCTTTTCTAACTGATGTTGTTTCTTCTGCGATATCCTTTCATAGCATCATTAAAGTAGATACTGTGTAGCTATGGAGGAGAAGGCTTGATTTCCCTGAGCTTGGGTTAAGTGATTGTCTGGCAGCGGAGGCAGTGTTTGGGTTAGCAGGGCTGTCTTCCTCAGATCTTCTATTTTGTCAAGAGTTGGGTTACATTCTTAGTATTCTTGGGTCATTTTGTGGTCTACGTGGGTTCATGTAGTTGTACCTTCAATTAGGCCATCACAAGCTTTGATGAGCAATGGTTTCTTGAAGAATAAGAGCTGCTAGGATGCCGCTGCTGCCGCTGCCACTGTCGCTCTGATTACCCAACTTTTCTAGTCACCAACATAACTAAATCGCTACTTAACCCTTTCACTGTCAGTGCCATAATATTACGGCTTACAAGCCAGTGAAACAAACCATACCATGAGTGGGATTGAACCAGCGGTCAGAGAGTCTCAAAACTCCAGACCGTCGCGTTAGCCACTGGATCAGCTAGCGACAATAAGATTCGTCTAACTAGGTATATTTCTAAACCATAGGAAGGTTAGCACAGGCACCACTGTGACAACAAATGCAAGTTTTTACAGACGAATCTCCAGCCAGCGTGGCTGTGACGAACTCTAGCTCAAGTCCCCTCAATGCCGTCAACATGACTCACGAAATCGTAATGACACGATTGCAAACAAACCATACCACGGGCGGGATTGAACCCGTGGTCAGAGAGTCTCAAAACTCCAGACTGTCGCGTTAGCCACTGGACCAGCTAGCCACAATAAGATTCGTCTAACTAGGTATATTTCTACACCATAGGAAGGTTTGCACAGGCACCACTGTGATCACAAATGCAAGTTTTTACAGACGAATCTCCAGCCAGCGTGGCCATAATGAACTCTAGCTCAAGTCCCCTCAATGCCGTCAACATGACTCACGAAATCGTAATGATACGATTGCAAACAAACCATACCACGGGCGGGATTGAACCCGCGGTCAGAGAGTCTCAAAACTCCAGACCGTCGCGTTAGCCACTGGACCAGCTAGCCACAATAAGATTCGTCCAACTAGGTATATTTCTACACCATAGGAAGGTTAGCACAGGCACCACTGTGACCACTTGCATTTGTGGTCACAGTGGTGCCTGTTCTAACCTTCCTATGGTGTAGAAATAAACCTAGTTGGACGAATCTTATTGTGGCTAGCTGGTCCAGTGGCTAACGCGACGGTCTGGAGTTTTGAGACTCTCTGACCGCGGGTTCAATCCCGCCCGTGGTATGGTTTGTTTGCAATCGTGTCATTACGATTTCGTGAGTCATACAAGCCAGTGTTGGTGCAGTAGTATTACGGTAAAATTCTAGCAGGTTCATATCTAGCAGGAGAAAAGCTGGTAGACCTACATGTGAGAGAATGGGTCTGTGTTGTCAGTGTGCACAGTATAAAAAAATCGAGGAGGCCGCAGTGCATTGTGGGAGTGCCAATTCAGTACACCTTGTTTATCATACCTAGCGGTAAAGAATACCTCACTCCCCAGTGAATTGGGACTCTTCCCTTCCCAAGTGATAGTTCTAACCTCAGACAGAAATGTCAATGAAGATGAATTTCATAGTTTTGAGGAGTTTGTGACCAAAAGCAATGCAAAGGATACCAGAAACAGTGCCAAAAACCAAGACAACCATCAACCTTCCACCTCTGGTACTGGGCTATCTCGTTCATGTTCAGTTGCACCACAGTGAAAGAGGAAACTCATATTTTCCAATGTCTCAAAGAAAAGTTAGTTTATTCAGGTATACACAAATGCAGTTACATAGACTATCATACATAGCAGCATATGTGTATAGAACCTAGGATAACCCAAAAAAGTCAGGCAAAGTGGTTTATTTCCATGTGGGTGGTGGGGAAGACAGCATGGTTAGTGGGGATGATAGCATGGTTAGTGGTGAAGATTGCATGGTTGGCAGGGAAGACAGCATGGTTGGTGGGTAACACAGTGTGGGTGGTGGGGAAGACAGCATAGTTGGTGAGGAAGATGGTATGGGTAATGTTACAGTTGGGATGGATAATATACATGCTGCAGCAGGTAGTGGTGTTGGTGTAATGTTTCATGTAGCACCAACAGCACTCCAGGCTGGTAGCCATGATGCTGACTCAGCACATCCACAACAAAGGCCACCTTCAACCACCTACAACCTGCACAACCACAACCACAACACCCAACCCACAAAAATGCAGAGACACTCGTTTTATGTGTGAAGAGTTTAAAACAGCAGTGTGCATAACACCATGTTTCAAAGAGTTCCACAAGCTGCAGTGACACTTTATATATATATATACAGTAGACCGTCATTTAACACGTTTTGTCTTGAACATTTTGGTTATAGCACGGCTGAAAAATTGCGGCCTATTTTTGTTTAATACTTCATAAAATTAGTTTAACACGGTTGTAGGAGGGGAAAAATTTTTGAGCACGCGGTCGCCCGCCGGGTGGGATGGTTTGTGGGTTACACCATTGAGTCAACAAGATACTCAGAAGCTCGCTGTGTTTATTTACACACACATTTTCTTATTTTCAATGCCATTTGTTAAATCTGCCAAGCAATCATTGCACCCAGTAAGCATACATGTGTTCCCGCAAGTGACAAAAAAAGGTTTAAGCGTTCAAGTCTAGGAATTATGAAGAAAATCGAGATATCAGATAAGCTTAACCCTTAAACGGTCCAAACGTATATATACGTTCATGCACGTAGCGCTCCAAACGTATATATACGTTTTCTTTGTCATTCATTCAACATTGCCACAATAAGCCTGAGTCACCTAGACATGAGAGAATGGGTGTGTGCACTCACTGTGTTCCATATTAAAATAATTGGGGATGCCTGGGTACCATATGCTCTTTTTTCCTTTTAAAAGAGAAGATTTCTTTTTTCCTCAAAAAATTTGGGGCGCTACGCGAGTGAACGTATATATACGTTTGGACCGTTTAAGGGTTAAGAGTGGCTCATGTGGGTGGACATATTGAGGGCCTATGGCCTTAATGAAGCATCAATTTGTACAGTTAAAAAGAATGAGGCAAATAACACACTGACTTGATTGAATAACTTACTGACTTGACTGAATAACTGACCTGACTGAATGACTTACTGACTTGACTGAATGACTTACTGACTTGACTGAATAACTTACTGACTTGACTGAATGACTTACTGACTTGACTGAATAACTTACTGACTTGATGGAATGACACACTGACTTGATGAAATGACACACTGACTTGACTGAATAACTTAGTGACTTCACTGAATAACTAACTGACTTGACTGAATGATTTACTGACTTGACTAACTTACTGACTTGACTGAATAACTTATTGACCTGACTGAATGATTTACTGACTTGACTGAATGACACACTGACTTGACTAAGTGACACACTGACTTGACTGAATAACTTACTGACTTGACTGAATGACTGACCTGACTGAATGAGTTACTGACTTGACTGAATAACTTACTGACCTGAATGAATGACTTACTGACTTGACTGAATAACTTACTGACTTGACTGAATGACACAGTGACTTGACTGAATGACACAGTGACTTGACTGAATGTCACACTGACTTGACTGAATGACACATTGACTTGACTGAATAACTTACTGACTTGACTGAATGACTTACTTGACTGAGTAACTTACTGACTTGACTAAATGACTTATTTGACTTAATAACTTACTGATTTGACTGAATGACACAGTGACTTGACTGAATGACACACTGACTTGACTGAATGTCACACTGACTTGACTGAATGACACATTGACTTGACTGAACAACTTACTGACTTGACTGAATAATTTACTAACCTGACTGAACAACTTACTGACTTGACTGAATAACTTACTGACTCGACTGAATGACTTACTGACTTGACTGAATAACTTACTGACTTGACTGAATAACTTACTGACTTAACTGAATGACTTTCTGACTTGACTGAATAACTTACTAACTTGACTGAATGACACACTGACTTGACCAAATAACTTACTGACTTGACAAAATAACTTACTGACTTGACTGAACAATTTACTGACTTGACTGAATGACTTACTTGACTGAATAACTTACTGACTTGACTAAATAACTTACTGACTTGACTGAATAAGTTACAGACTTGACTGAATGATTTACTGACTTGACTGAATGACTTTCTGACTTGACTGAATAACTTACTGACTTGACTGAATGACTTACTTGACTGAATAACTTACTGACTTGACTGAATGACTTAGTTGACTGAATAGCTTACTGACTTGACTAACTGACTTAGTGACTTGACTGACTTACTGAAAAAGCGTACAGTGGACCCTCGGGTAACGGCATTAATCCAATCCAGAGAGCTTGCCTTTATCCGATTTATCGTTAGCCGAATTAATTTTCCCCATAAGAAAAAATGAAAATCCAATTAATCCGTTCCAGACACCCAAAAGTATTAAACAAAATAATTTTTTTACATAAAATATACATTTCCCTACACAGAAAACAACGAGACATGCAGAATAAACAATACTGAAATGAAACTTACCTTTACTGATGAGTGATGAGATGGGAGGAGGGCAGAGGATGGAGGAGTTTACAATTGTTTGGAACTTCAGGTAACAAGTCCTTTTCTGGGGTTACCTCCCTTCTTTATTTTTTAATGGCACTAGGACCAGCTTGAGCATCACTGGACCCCTGTCGCACAAAAATCTGTCCAGAGAGCTCTGTTTCTGGTGTCTCTCTAAGATTTTCCTAAAATGGGACACAATATTGTCTTTGTACATGTTGCCAATATGGCCTGCAACAGCTGTGTCAGGGTAATGGTCATCCAAAAAGGTTTGCACTTCAACCCACTTTGCACAAATATCCTTAATCTTTGATGAAGGCATTATCCTCCATCTCTCTTCCTTCTCTTCTGAAGGAAATTCCTGAGCTGTGGTCTGTTGCTGTTGCACCTCAAGCTCTTGCAGCTCTGTAGTGGTTAGCTCTTCCAACTCTTCCACATCCTCGCCACTAACCTCCAACCCCATGGGCTTCCCCAATGCCTCAGAGACATGCACTCAACTTTTGTATTTTGCAATGATCTCTTTCTTAAATTCAATAGTACTCCTCACCCTCTTTACCACAGGGCTGGCACTAGAAGCTTTCTTTAGGCCCATGGTGGCTTATTTAGCAGTTACAAGCACTAAAAACAATGGAATAATACAAAATATATTGCACGTACGCATGGAATCGTCCTCACTGGCTTGTAAACAATGGCACACTGGCTGTACATGGAGTCATGGAGTGGCCGGGCGGCTCAGACCACACAGACACGTTCAGGACAAATGTCCTTAACTGAGTTCTTGGACATAAGCCGAGCCAATATTTTGATGCAAAAACATGGTGCTATCTGATTTTTGTCATTAGCCGATGACGCTGTTACCTGAGGGCCCACTGTACGTTTTCTGTAATGGTCGAGCTAACTTTTTTTTTATTCCTCCCTGCCCTCCAACCTTCAATACGTCTCTATGTCAGATTTTTTTTTAATTTAGGTGTCTTTATCATGCTTCTACGTTACTTATGTTATACCTAATATTATTCTGGAATAAATATGATAGATAGATAACTTATTGATAGTAATAGTATTATTATACAATATTTTATAGCGCCATGAGCTCACACCTCCACATGCCATGGTGGTTCGTGAGTTACTGAGAGTCTGAGAGAGACTGCTCGCACCTTCTCTCTCACAGCCTCGCTCACCCTTCAATACTTCTCTATATGATGTCAGATTTTATTAATTTGTGCCTCTTTATCATGCTTCTATGTTACTTATGTTATACATAATATTATTCTGGAATAAATATGATAGGTAGATATTCTTTATTGATAGTAATAGTACAATTATAAAATAACAAATCTAGGTAAAAGCAGTGCTTTGAAATGCGATCTAGACCAGCTGATGATGCCTTACTGTTAGCTGTATAATGTACTGCAGGGTAAAAGAGCCCATAGATCCATTACAGAATTTATGCACACTCCAATACAACCATCTACTTCAGTACCAGAACCTCTACCATTCACTTCTGCCGACAACCAACAACCATCCACCTCAGCCCAGTAGAGCCACACCATCCATATCCACTCTCTTCACAATCATCCACGAACACCATTACCCACAATTTAAGGTAAGAAATACTATTATTTCTATTGCTACTGCCGCAAAATGCCCTTCTCACACTATACCATTCACTTATTTATCCATACCTCACCTATGCTATTTGTGCTTGGGGAGCAACTGCAGCAACATACCTAAAGCCAATAACAGCCCAACAAAAAGCTGCAGTAAGAACAATCACTAAATCCCATCTCTGGCAACACACTTCCACTATTCATAGATCTAAACTTACTCCCCGTTCAGAGCAACCACACTTACTACTGTGCAATCTACATTTACAGGACCTTAAATTCCAATATTAACCTTGACCTAAAATGCTTTCTTGATAGTTGTGACAGGACCCACAGGCATAACACCAGACACAAACATCTCTATGACATTCTTCATGTCCGACTAAACCTTTACAAAAATTCTATGTATGTCAAAGGGTCTAAAATCTGGAGCACCCTACCTGAAAGCTCTAGAACTGCAGACACATTCATCACCTTCAAAACTACTGTTAGACAACATCTTATCTCCCTGATACACCCCGACATCTAACTACATGAAAACTACCTGTTTACACTTACACTCATTCGCCCACTTGATTATAATCACAGAAATACGAATCTTAACCCTTTCAGGGTTTCGGCCGTACTAGTACGGCTTATGCCCCAGGGTTTTTGACGTACTAGTACGGCTAAATTATAGCGCCCTCAAATCTAGTGAGAGAAAGCTGGTAGGCCTACATATGAAAGAATGGGTCTATGTGGTCAGTGTGTGCAGTATAAAAAAAATCCTGCAGTACACAGTGCATAATGAGAAAAAAAAGCTTCAACCATGTTTTTGGATTAAACAGTGACTTTGCACTGTGTTTTCGTATGGTATTTATTGTTGTATTCTAGTTTTCCTGGTCTCATTTTATAGAATGGAAGACATATTACAGAAATTGAGATGATTTTGACTGGTTTTACAATGAAAAGTACCTTGAAATTGAGCTCAAAGTAGCAGAAATGTTTGATTTTTACCAAAGTTCAAAAGTAAACAAATCATGCCAAGCATCCAATACACGTCAACTGGTGAATCTAATATTCTTTCACAAGCGTGCTGATATTATTTATACCATTTCTTCAATAATGCAGTAGTCTGCATAACAGTAAATCTTCTATTTTTTGTAAGAATAAAAATTCAAAGTGGAAAGCCAAAGAAATATAAGAGGGGCCTGGGGATGTGACTAATGAATAGAGAACTTTTTATTTTAGTGCCAGGAATGTCTTTCTTGTTTATTCTGGACCCTATTCAGAAATTGGCATCTTTTGAAATTTGTGTGAAATTGGCATCTTTTGAAATTTGTGTGAAATTGGCAAAATTGCTAAATTCTGACCACTTTATTGGATAGTTGAAATTGGTAAATGGGTGGTTTCTTGCACTCATTCGATAGAAAAAATGGAGTTCTAGTGAAATAGTTATGAGTTTTGTCAATTAGTACACTGGAATTGGCCGAAAATAGGGCTCAAAGTGGGCAAAATCGCCGATGCATAAACATCGTCGAGACCGCTAACTTTGCGAGAGCATAATTACACAAGTTTTCCATCAAATTTCATACTTTTGGTGTCATTATGATTGGGAAAAGATTCTCTATCTTTTCATAAGAAAAATTTTTTTTTTTTTTTTTAAATTTGGGGACCCTGAGAACAAGTCTCGGAGAAGGCCTGGGGACCCTGAAAGGGTTAATAATCAAATAATGAATCCTAACTAGTCATAAGTTTGCCTGTGATACTACAATATAGAACCAGTGTATTGTGCCAAAACAAAAGCATTTACATTGTTAAACTCACAAACTATAATGTAGTCACTTAACCTTAATACCAACTTACTCAATAATCTGTATTAATTTAGGGTTAAGAATTAATCTAAGTCTACCCGAAATGCCTAGCCATGCTAGGTGTCCTAGTGGCCCCCTCTGTAATTAGTATTTTATAACACGTAAACCACACAATATCCAAAATCTGTAAATCCCGCATTGTAATCTTTACAGAGAATAAACTTGATTGATTGATTGATTGCATTTGTAGCAGTAATATATCACAACAATGCACTACAATTACATATTCACTTTTATTTTGTAAGATTTGGAGGTCAAAAAAAAAGTTGTTTGGCTTATTGGGGGCTCCAAGGCACATAACCCTATTTTTCCCATATGTACAGTAGGGCCCCACTTATATGGCAGGTTCGGATCCAGGCTACCGCCATAAAGTGGAAATCACCGTAAAGTGGAGCACCTTTTTTTTTCCACTTATAAATGCATAGATATACTAGATAACAAGCTTACACTAACATATACGTATTAAGTTAGAAGTAGATCTAGGAATTAAAATACTGCCTTGATTAAATGACTTAGTGCCTTGACTGACTTACTGAAAAAGTGTACAGTGGACCCTTGGGTAACGGCATTAATCCAATCCAGAGAGCTTGCCTTTATCCGATTTTATCGTTAGCCGAATTAACTTTCCCCATAAGAATGTAGTGTCAGAGATCAGTAAACGAGATAAAATGAATAAATGAGAGAGAGAGAGAGAATGAGTACATAAGAGAGGACAGGCATGGAGTTACGTAAACAAACCAGGAGTACGTGAGTTTTGTAAGCAAATCAGGTGTACAAGCCTGGCTTGTGTACAAGTTGTCTCTACACTGACATGGTAGAATAAAGAGGAACACTCCCATTCTCATGTAACACCATTTTTAGAAGAAATGACACTCTGAGTGAAGGCATACAAAAGGAATAATTTTCTACAGTTACGCCAAGCAACACATTTTCTCCTATGATGAACTAGAGAAAGCGTTATTCTTGCAGTCACTTGTACAAGTCATCTGGCTACCACATCTCATAATTATGTCTATTTATGTTTATTTAATATATGGGGTAGGGGAGTTTCGGTGGGGGGAAATAAATGGGATTAAATCTGGAGTATCTGAGAGAGTTAGAGCAAAGGAAGGGGTAGCAGTAATGTTGAATGATCAGTTATGGAAGGAGAAAAGAGAATATGAATGTGTAAATGCAAAAATTATGTGGATTAAAGTAAAGGTTGGATGCGAGAAGTGGGTCATAATAAGCGTGTATGCACCTGGAGAAGAGAGGAATGCAGAGGAGAGAGAGAGATTTTGGGAGATGTTAAGTGAATGTATAGGAGCCTTTGAACCAAGTGACAGAGAAATTGTGGTAGGGGACCTGAATGCTAAAGTAGGAGAAACTTTTAGAGAGGGTGTGGTAGGTAAGTTTGGGGTGCCAGGTGTAAATGGTAATGGGAGCCCTTTGATTGAACTTTGTATAGAAAGGGGTTTAGTTATAGGTAATACATATTTTAAGAAAAAGAGGATAAATAAGTATACAAGATATGATGTAGGGCGAAATGACAGTAGTTTGTTGGATTATGTATTGGTAGATAAAAGACTGTTGAGTAGACTTCAGGATGTACATGCTTATAGAGGGACTACAGATATATCAGATCACTTTCTAGTTGTAGCTACACTGAGAGTAAAAGGTAGATGGGATACAAGGAAAATAGAAGCATCAGGGAAGAGAGAGGTGAAGGTTTATAAACTAAAAGAGGAGGCAGTTAGGGAAAGATATAAAAAGCTATTGGAGGATAGATGGGCTAATGAGAGCATAGGCAATGGGGTCAAAGAGGTATGGGGTAGGTTTAGAAATGTAGTGTTAGTGTTCAGCAGAAGTTTGTGGTTACAGGAAAGTGGGTGCAGGAGGGAAGAGGAGCAATTGGTGGAATGATGATGTAAAGAGAGTAGTAAGGGAGAAAAAGTTAGCATATGAGAAGTTTTTACAAAGTAGAAGTGATGCAAGGAGGGAAGAGTATATGGAGAAAAAGAGAGAGGTTAAGAGAGTGGTGAAGCAATGTAAAAAGAGAGCAAATGAGAGAGTGGGTGAGATGTTATCAACAAATTTTGTTGAAAATAAGAAAAAGTTTTGGAGTGAGATTAACAAGTTAAGGAAGCCTAGAGAACAAATGGATTTGTCAGTTAAAAATAGGAGAGGAGAGTTATTAAATGGAGAGTTAGAGGTATTGGGAAAATGGAGGGAATATTTTGAGGAATTGTTAAATGTTGATGAAGATAGGGAAGCTGTGATTTCGTGTATAGGGCAAGGAGGAATAACATCTTGTAGGAGTGAGGAAGAGCCAGTTGTGAGTGTGGGGAAAGTTCGTGAGGCAGTAGGTAAAATGAAAGGGGGTAAGGCAGCCGGGATTGATGGGATAAAGATAGAAATGTTAAAAGCAGGTGGGGATATACTTTTGGAGTGGTTGGTGCAATTATTTAATAAATGTATGGAAGAGGGTAAGGTACCTAGGGATTGGCAGAGAGCATGCATAGTTCCTTTGTATAAAGGCAAAGGGGACAAAAGAGAGTGCAAAAATTATAGGGGGATAAGTCTGTTGAGTATACCTGTTAAAGTGTATGGTAGAGTTATTATTGAAAGAATTAAAAGTAAGACTGAGAATAGGATAGCAGATGAACAAGGAGGCTTTAGGAAAGGTAGGGGGTGTGTGGACCAGGTGTTTACAGTGAAACATGTAAGTGAACAGTATTTAGATAAGGCTAAAGAGGTCTTTGTGGCATTTATGGATTTGGAAAAGGCACATGACAGGGTGGATAGGGGGGCAATGTGGCAGATGTTGCAGGTGTATGATGTAGGAGGTAGGTTACTGAAAGCAGTGAAGAGTTTTTACGAGGATAGTGAGGCTCAAGTTAGAGTACATAGGAAAGAGGGAAATTATTTCCCAGTAAAAGTAGGCCTTAGACAAGGATGTGTGATGCCACCGTGGCTGTTTAATATATTTATAGATGGGGTTGTAAGAGAAGTAAATGCGAGGGTCTTGACAAGAGGCGTGGAGTTAAAAGATAAAGAATCCCACATAAAGTGGGAGTTGTCACAGTTGCTCTTTGCTGATGACACTGTGCTCTTGGGAGATTCTGAAGAGAAGTTGCAGAGATTGGTGGATGAATTTGGTAGGGTGTGCAAAAGAAGAAAATTAAAAGTGAATACAGGAAAGAGTAAGGTTATGAGGCTAACAAAAATATTAGGTGATGAAAGATTGGATATCAGATTGGAGGGAGAGAGTATGGAGGAAGTGAATGTATTCAGATATTTGGGAGTGGACGTGGCAGCGGATGGGTCTATGAAGGATGAGGTGAATCATAGAATTGATGAGGGGAAAAGGGTGAGTGGTGCACTTAGGAGTCTGTGGAGACAAAGAACTTTGTCCTTGGAGGCAAAGAGGGGAATATATGAGAGTATAGTTTTACCAACACTCTTATATGGGTGTGAAGCATGGGTGATGAATGTTGCAGCGAGGAGAAGGCTGGAGGCAGTGGAGATGTCATGTCTGAGGGCAATGTGTGGTGTGAATATAATGCAGAGAATTCGTAGTTTGGAAGTTAGGAGGTGCGGGATTACCAAAACTGTTGTCCAGAGGGCTGAGGAAGGGTTGTTGAGGTGGTTCGAACATGTAGAGAGAATGGAGTGAAACAGAATGACTTCAAGAGTGTATCAGTCTGTAGTGGAAGGAAGGCGGGGTAGGGGTTGGCCTAGGAAAGGTTGGAGGGAGGGGGTAAAGGAGGTTTTGTGTGCGAGGGGCTTGGACTTCCAGCAGGAGTGCGTGAGCGTGTTTGATAGGAGTGAATGGAGACAAATGGTTTTTAATACTTGACGTGCTGTTGGAGTGTGAGCAAAGTAACATTTATGAAGGGGTTCAGGGAAACCGGCAGGCCGGACTTGAGTCCTGGAGATGGGAAGTACAGTGCCTGCACTCTGAAGGAGGGGTGTTAATGTTGCAGTTTAAAAACTGTAGTGTAAAGCACCCTTCTGGCAAGACAGTGATGGAGTGAATGATGGTGAAAGTTTTTCTTTTTCGGGCCACCCTGCCTTGGTGGGAATCGGCCAGTGTGATAATAAAAAAAAAATAAATTAATATACGACATTTAATGAGACTCAGTGATTATTATCACTACTAATATGGCATCTTGAGACATAGACAATTTTACTAATTTTAATGTGTACCTGCATGCAAGCACAGTATATAAGTTTATTTAGGTACAGGTATACATAAATATAATTATCAGTGTACGGGTACAGGTCCTCCATCACAAATCCGGCATCATTGGGGCCTGTAGTGTGCCGGATTACTGAGTTTGCCGGACTACAGAGGGGTTAGGTTAGAATACACTTAATAAAGTTAACCAACTCGACTTACACAAAGTTCATTGAACATCGGCAAAACTTGAACATTTCTGCTACTTTGAGCTCAATTTCAAGGTACTTTTCATCATGAAAGCATTCAAAATCATGTCTATTTCTGTAATATATCTTCTATTCTATCAAATGAGACCAAAAAAAAAAGAATACAACCATAAAAACCATGTGAAAATATACCGCAAAGAGGCGGCTAATGGCTGAGAAGTGAACTCCCTTATTTATCGTCTGTCTTTTCTATTTCTGTTGTATGTTAAGAAGCATCTTTCCATCATACATTGCCCAAGTTTCAATGAGATAGCCCAACAAACAACCGAGAAAAAAAAATATTTACCAAAAATCATATATGACAAGCCCAAGCCAGGTACGGGAAATAAGTCACTGTCTATACATATGCTGCTATGTATGATAATCTATGTAACTGTATTTGAGTATACCTGAATAAACTTACTTATTTACTTCTAGTTTGTCGACTGAGTACAAGAAACCGCCCATTCACTTACTTCAACTACCCAATAAAGTGGTCAGAAATTGGCAATTTGGCCAATTTCACACAAATTTCAACAGATGTCAATTTCAAAATAGGATCCAGAATAAACAATGCAGACATTCCTGGTACTAAAATAACATTTTCTCTGTTCATTAGTCATGGCTACAGACCCCTCTTATATTACTCTTGCTTACCATTTGGAATTTTTATTCACAAAAAAATAAGATGATTTACTGTTATGCAGACTGCTGCATTATTGTAATAATTGTATAAATAATGTCAACCCATTCTTGACTACGTATTGGAATTTGGACTGGCAGGCGGACAGGTATTGGACAGGGACGTCATTTGTTTACTCTTGAGCTTCGCTAAAGAATAGAACATTTTCGCTACTGTGAGCGCAATTTCAAGGTACTTTTCATTATGAAAGCAATCAAAATCATATCTATTTCTGTAATATATCTTTCATTCTATCAAATGAGACCAAAAAAACGAGAATATAATCATAAAAACCACACAAAAATATACCGCTAAACGGCCACTAATAGCTGAGAAGTGAACTCCGCTATTTATGGTCTGATTTCTTTCATTTTTGGTGAAAGTTAAGAAGTATCTTTCCATTATACATTGCCTAAGTTTCAATAAGATAACTCAACAAGCAAATGAGAAAATAATAATAATACAGTGGAACCTCAAAAATCAAACGTGTCACATATCGAACATTTCGAAAATAGGACCATTTTTTCGGACAAACTGTGTCCCTATTATTGAACGCACTCCTATTTTTGGACCGCTGGGTATGGGACCTGTCTGCCGGCCTGCTCTGTCCGCATCCCGGCGCAGGCGCCGTGAGCAGTCTAGCTTTGTTTATGCTTGAGTGAACACTAACCTGCGCTCTCAATTACGCATTTTATGATTATTTCGTTGTGTTTAGTGATTGTGGGACTGTGAAATAAGCTGCCATGGGCCCAAAGAAACTTGCTAGTGGTACCCCTGTGGTAAAGAAAGTGAGAAACACCATAGATGTGAAGAAGGAAATAATACAAAAGTATGAGAGTGGTGTGAGACTTGTTGAGCTTGCCAGGATGTATGGGAAAAACAAGTCGACCATCGGTTCTATCCTGTCAAAGAAAGAACAAATCAAGGAAGCTGATGTTGCAAAAGGTGTTAATGTGCTAACCAAATAAAGACCACAAATAGTTGAAGAGGTTGAGAAGTTGTTGCTGGTGTGGATCAAGGATAAAGAGATTGCAGGTGATAGTGTTCCAGAGATGATTATTTGCAAAAAGGCAAGGAAGCTGCATGCCAATCTGGTACAGAAAACTCCTGGAACCAGTGCTGATAGTGAATTTAAGGCCAGCAGATGCTGGTTTGACAGATTTAAGAAGCATAGTGGCATACACAATGTTGTAAGACATGGTGAGGCAGCCAGTTCAGACAAACGGGTGGCTGAGAAGTTTGTACAGGAGTTTAAGGGGTACATAGACAGTGAAGAATTGAAACCTGAACAAGTGTTTAATTGTGACGAAACAGGCTTGTTTTGGAAGAAAATGCCAAAAAGGACCTTCATCACACAGGAGGAAAAGGCACTGCCAGGACACAAGCCTATGAAAGACAGGCTTACTCTTTTGTTCTGTGCAAATGCTAGTGGTGATTTTAAAGTGAAGCCTTTACTTGTGTATCATTCAGAAAATCCCCGAGTGTTTAAGAAAAACAATGTCTTTAAGAACAAGTTATGTGTCTTGTGGAAAGCTAATCATAAGGCATGGGTCACAAGACAAATTTTCAAAGAGTGGGTCCTTGAAGTTTTTGGCCCCAGTGTGAAAAAATACCTCCAGGAAAAGAAATTGCCACTCAAGTGCCTCCTGTTAATGGACAATGCTCCTGCTCATCCTCCAAACTTATTAGACCTCTTGTCTAAGGACTTCAGTTTCATAAAAGTGAAGTTCTTGCCTCCTGACACCACTCCTCTCCTCCAGCCCATGGACCAGCAGGTCATTTCTAACTTCAAAAAACTTTACACAAAAGCAGTGTTTGAAAAGTGCTTTGAAGTGACCACAGACACTAAGTTGACCCTAAGAGAGTTCTGGAGGAATCACTTCAACATCAACAACTCCATAAGCCTTATAGGTAAGGCTTGGGAGGGAGTGACTTCCAGGACTTTGAACTCTGCTTGGAGACAATTGTGGCCAGATTGTGTCCAAAAGAGGGATTCTGAAGGGTTTGAGGCTGACCCTGACCCAGCTCACCCTCTGCCTGTTGTGGACTCTATTGTGGCATTGGCGAGCACCTTGGGGTTGGAGGTGAGTGGTGAGGATGAGGAAGAGTTGGTGGAGGACCACAGGGAAGAGCTAACCACTGAAGAGCTGCAAGAGCTTCATCTGGAGCAATATCAGACCACAGCTGAGGAACTTGCTTCAGAGGAGGAGGAAGAGGGAGTGGATGAGGTGCCTTCTTCAAAGATTAAGGAGATTTGTGCCAAGTGGAATGATGTCCAAATGTTTGTGCAGAAGTACCACCCTGAGCAAGCTGAAACAAGCCATCTTTGCAACAAGTTTAGTGACAGAACCATGTCCCATTTTAGGGAAATGTTAAAGAGGTACCAGAAACAGAGGACTGTGGACAGTTATTTTGTGAGACAGGGGTCCAGTGACTCTCAAGCTGGTCCTAGTGGCATTAAAAGACAGAGAAGGGAAGTAACCCCAGAGAGGGCTTTACCTGAAGTCCTCATGGAGGGGGATTTTCCTTCCAAACACTAACCCCAACTCCCTCTCTCCTCCTTCCTATTTTCCAGATGCCATCACCAATCTTCAATAAAGGTAAGTAAAAATGCTATTTTATATGTATTACTATACATAATTTAAAACTATAGTAATTGTTGTATGTAAAACTGTAATTAATCTCTATAAAATGTATTTTTTGTGTGAATATTTTTGGGTTTCTGGAACGGATTAATTATATTTCCATTATTTCTTAAGGGAAATATTGCTTCGAATTTCAGACTTTTCGAATTTAGAACTAGCTCCTGGAATAGATTAAGTTTGATTTTTGAGGTTCCACTGTAATAATAATAATAATAATAATAATAATAATAATATCTTTATTCACTACACATACAAGTACAAGGTATACAGGCCTAGCTAACATCAGTGACATATTACTGTATAGAAAGCCGCTTGTTATGCAGAGTATTTCAAGAAAATTAGGTCAGTGTCCCAGGATAACACCCAAAGTAGTCGGCTAACACCCAGGTACCCATTTACTGATGGGTAAACATAGACAAGAGGTGTAAAGAAACACGCCTAATGTTTCTACCCTGCCTAGGAATCGAATATTTACCAAAAATCATATATGGCTAACCAAAGCTAGGTACTAGAAATAAGACACGTTGACTTTTTTGGGTTATCCTAGGTTCTCTACACACATGCTGCTATGTGTGATAATCTATATAGAGAAAATAACTTTTTTGTTTCAGGTTTATGGTACAGAATGAGTGTATATCACAGTTAGCCCTGTGCTACACTCCGTTTTCTCTAATATGTCCCCATGACAGGGATAGGAGAATGGTATTTGTATACCATATCCTCTTCATACCTCCTTCGAACTGCTCGATATTATGCCAAATATTATTTATTCTGGAGTATTTAACATGTTTTATGTTATTTATATTGTTTCTTATGTCAAATTAGATCAACTGTGATAGGCAAATAACCTGCAGTGTTGATATTAGCATAATAATAAAGCATGTTCTCCTGCTTCATGAGACTGAGCTCATGGCAACTGACAGTGGCTTCAAAGCCACCTTATCTTTAACCCTTTGAGGGTTTCGGCCATACTATTACGGCTTACGCGCAGGGTTTTTTGACGTACTAGTACGCATAAATTCTAGTGCTGTCAAATCTCGAGGGAAAAGGCTGATAGGCCTAGATGTGAGAGAATGGGTCTGTGTGGTGGGTGTGCGCAGTAGGAAAAAAATCTGGGAGTCAGTGGTGCATTGTGGGAATGCCATCATAGTACACAATGTCCACCATACCTGGCGGTAAGAAGTTCCTCACTCCTCGGCGAATTGGGACACTTTTGTTCCCCAGTGACAGTTCTAATACAGATGGAAGTGACAGTGAAGATGAGTTTCAAGGTTCTGGTGAGGTTTTGACTGAAACTAATGACCATATTATGGGCAATAGTGAGGAAAACCCAGACAACCCACAGCCTTCCACCTCTGGTGCTGGGTCGTCTTGTTCACGTTCAGTTGTACAAGATTCAAAGAAGAAACTCCTATTTTCCCAAATCCCAGACTCAGATGTGAGTATTTGTGATGATAGTGATAGTGATTATGAACTACAAGCTCTTCAAACTTGTTCCAAGAATGGAGGAGGAGGAGGAGGAGGAGGAGGAGGAGGAAGAAGAGGAGGAAGAGGAAGAGGAGGAGGAAGAAGAGGAGGAGGAAGAGGAGGAAGAAGAGGAGGAGGAAGAATACATAATAATAATAATAATACGTAATAATAATAATAATACCTAATAATAATAATACATAATAATAATAATATGTAATAATAAATGTTCACCCATGACAGTGACAAGATAAGGGGAGATAACATCTGATAAGAGCTGACATATGATGAGGGTAAACGAGGGTGGAGCTGATATGAAAAGATTAGATGACCATCGCCCTCCCTTTGTTTTTGCTGGTACACTAACATTTCTGTCTGTCTATTTGTCTGTCTGTCAAGCTCCCTGTCTATCTGTCTATCCATCTAGCTCTCTGTCTCAGAGAGCCACAAGACTGCATCATCACGTCATCACGTTTACTCACATCTTCAAGCAGAGTATAGCACTTTGTCTGGATTTCTTGGGTTATCCTAGGTAATTTATACTATGCATACTTGTGTTTATGTGTACCTGTGAGACAGACTGAAAGAGATAGAATGAGGGAGAAAGATAATTAGATAGAATGGAGGGGGAGCAGCATCCGACCCCATTATTTTGACAGGTGGGAGGGGGGAGTGAGTAATGAGACAATATGTCATTTTGACAGCTGCCGACTCCTGGTAATTTACACTATGGAGAAGGAGGAGGAAGAGGAGGAGGAAGAGGAAGAAGAGGAGGAGGAGGAGGAGGAAGAGGAGGAAGAGGAAGAGTAGGAGGAAGAGTAGGGGAAGAGGAGGAAGAGAAAGAAGAGGAGGAGGAGGAAGACAAAGAAGAGGAGGAGGAAGAGTAGGGGAAGAGGAAGAAGAGGAGGAGAAGGAGGAAGAAGAGGAAGAAGAAGAAGATGTAATAATATTGTTCCCTTGAAGCAAGAAAAAAAACAGTTCACCCCATGACAGTGACAAGATAAGGGAAGATAACATCTGATAAGAGCTGACGTTTGATGAGGGTAAACGAGGGTGGAGCTGATATGAAAAGATTAGATGACCATCGCCCTCCCTTTGTTTTTTACTGGTACACAAACATTTCTGTCTGTCTACTTGTCTGTCTGTCAAGCTCCCTGTCTATCCGTCTAGCTCTCTGTCTCAGAGAGAGCCACAAGACTGTGTCATCATCATGTTTACTCACATCTCCTGACTCCTGACTCAAAACAATTATAAGCGACACACTCGCACACAAGACAAGCTTGCTGAATGAATATAATAGCAGTTATATGAAAGTATCTAGTGATTATATATATGTGTATATATATTATAGAAACCAGAAGCAAGAAGGGAAGGCAGGAATGAAGGAAGGACGAGATGAAAGGAAGGAAAAAAGTAAGGAAGGACAGATGAAGGAATGTAGGAAGAGAGGTAGGAAAGGAATGCAGGAAAGGAATGCAGGAAAGGAATGCAGGAAAGGAATGCAAGAAAGGAATGAAGGAAGGGAATGCAGGAAAGGAATGCAGGAAAGGAATGCAGGAAATTAGGAAGGAAGGAATGATGACACACGACCATTTACCTAGGATAACTAGGTTAACTAGGGGGATAAGTCTGTTGAGTATACCTGGTAAAGTGTATGGTAGAGTTATTATTGAAAGAATTAAGAGTAAGACGGAGAATAGGATAGCAGATGAACAAGGAGGCTTTAGGAAAGGTAGGGGGTGTGTGGACCAGGTGTTTACAGTGAAACATATAAGTGAACAGTATTTAGATAAGGCTAAAGAGGTCTTTGTGGCATTTATGGATTTGGAAAAGGCATATGACAGGGTGGACAGGGGGGAAATGTGGCAGATGTTGCAGGTGTATGGTGTAGGAGGTAGGTTACTGAAAGCAGTGAAGAGTTTTTACAAGGATAGTGAGGCTCAAGTTAGAGTATGTAGGAAAGAGGGAAATTATTTCCGAATAAAAGTAAGCCTTAGACAAGGATGTGTGATGTCACCATGGTTCTTTAATATATTTATAGATGGGGTAGTAAGAGAAGTAAATGTGAGGGTCTTGGCAAGAGGCGTGGAGTTAAAAGATAAAGAATCCCACATAAAGTGGGAGTTGTCACAGTTGCTCTTTGCTGATGACACTGTGCTCTTGGGAGATTCTGAAGAGAAGTTGCAGAGATTGGTGGATGAATTTGGTAGGGTGTGCAAAAGAAGAAAATTAGAAGTGAATACAGGAAAGAGTAAGGTTATGAGGATAACAAAAAGATTAGGTGATGAAAGATTGGATATCAGATTGGAGGGAGAGAGTATGGAGGAGGTGAATGTATTCAGATATTTGGGAGTGGACATGTCAGTGGATGGGGTCTATGAAAGATGAGGTGAATCATAGAATTGATGAGGGGAAAAGGGTGAGTGGTGCACTTAGGAGTCTGTGGAGACAAAGAAAGAACTTTGTCCTTGGAGGCAAAGAGGGGAATGTATGAGAGTATAGTTTTACCAATGCTCTTATATGGGTGTGAAGCATGGGTGATGAATGTTGCAGCGAGGAGAAGGCTGGAGGCAGTGGAGATGTCATGTCTGAGGACAATGTGTGGTGTGAATATAATGCAGAGAATTCGTAGTTTGAAAGTTAGGAGGAGGTGCGGGATTACCAAAACTGTTGTCCAGAGGGCTGAGGAAGGGTTGTTGAGGTGGTTCGGACATGTAGAGAGAATGGAGAGAAACAGAATGACTTCAAGAGTGTATCAGTCTGTAGTGGAAGGAAGGCGGGGTAGGGGTCAGCCTAGGAAAGGTTGGAGGGAGGGGGTAAAGGAGGTTTTGTGTGCGAGGGGCTTGGACTTCCAGCAGGCATGCGTGAGCGTGTTTGATAGGAGTGAATGGAGACAAATGGTTTTTAATACTTGACGTGCTGTTGGAGTGTGAGCAAAGTAACATTTATGAAGGGGTTCAGGGAAACCGGCAGGCCGGACTTGAGTCCTGGAGATGGGAAGTACAGTGCCTGCACTCTGAAGGAGGGGTGTTAATGTTGCAGTTTAAAAACTGTAGTGTAAAGCACCCTTCTGGCAAGACAGTGATGGAGTGAATGATGGTGAAAGTTTTTCTTTTTCGGGCCACCCTACCTTGGTGGGAATCGGCCAGTGTGATAATAAAAAAATAAAACTACATAACACAACTGCCTGCTAATACTTTGAAGAAAACTGCTCAGACGAGGTGTTTTGTCTTTGCACATAAAAAAAAAAGTCCACAAAAATGCACACACACTGGTTTTATGTGTGAGGAGTGCAAAACACCATTGTACCATTGTGTATGAAAACATGTTTCAAAGAGTTCCACAAGCTGCAGAACTTCTAGGAATATGTCCAGTGACAGTACATTGGTATATATATTATAGAACAATAGTATAAAAAAAATTTTGTATTGTTTGTTTTTGTAAACAAGTTTTGTAAACAATATATTGATAATTATGTTTGTGTGCTTATTGTGTTGCATACAACGAGTGTATATAAGTACATTGCACCTTACTTTGGTCTCACAGGCCACATAAGTTATGGGAAAAAATAAAATAGTGAAAAAAATCAAATACAAGTAAACCAAAGTTTACTGGGTGAGCGGCAGTCGCCGCTGTTGTCATATGCGGCTCATTTTCTGCAAACTTCACGCCTATATATCTCGGTAAGTATTGATGGTAAAAATTTTTTGTTTATCCTATAATGTTTAGGAAAAAAACTATTTTTTCATAAGAAAATATTGTTTTTTTTTTTTTTGAAATTTGGCCGACCTTGAGAACAAGTCTCTGAGAGGGCCTGTCGACCCTCAAAGAGTTAATGGACAGTGTACTGTGTAGGTGCTTTACATAATGAGAAGTATTTCTTTTATCCACTGGAACCATGGCTAGGGCTAAAAGTAAGCAGGTTAAAACAATAAATGGAGAAAAAGAAATTGGATTGACTTATGCAGCAAGTAGCGCCACGAAACAGTACCAGCAGGTTGGTGTGGCGACCCTGGAAATTTGAAATTATGCTAGCCAAAATTAGTGCCGAATAACTGAAGGAACCGAATAACTGATTGTTGGATTTGTGATGGTGGACCTGTACCTGTCTTGCACAACATTGGAGGAGTTAGTAGAATCACTAAATCTCTGAAGAAAGCACTTTCTAGCACCATCACAACCACTACCACCCTCTACCACCATCACTACCACCCTCTACCACTATCACAACAGTTACCACCCTCTACCACCATCACTAGCACCTTCTACCACCATCACTACTACCCTCTACCACCATCACTACCACCCTCTACCACCACCACTTTCGAATTTTTCTACAAACTCTTTCTTGAATATCATGTTTCTCACATTCTTTACCAAAGAGCTGGCACTAGGAGCTTTCTTGGGCCCATGATGGCTTATTTAGCAGTCACACACAATAAACAAGTACCAAAACACGATATGTTCACTCACCGAGAAACAACACTGCACTGGCTGAGAATGTGTGTGGGAGGTGGCTTTGTCTGTATGCTGGGCACTGGACAGGTTCCGTATGATCGATGAAAACGAAGGTAATTGACGAAAACGGAACCAAAAAATCAACCATAAAAGTCGGCCAAAATCGAAATCGGCAATAATGGAGATCGACGGAAACGGAGGGTCTACTGTATTTTCTTCATTAATTCTAAGACTTCAACGCTTAAACCTTTCCTTGCAACTTTCAGCAACACTTGTATGCCTACTGGGTGCCATGATTGCTTGGCAGAATTAAGATATGGCACTTAATATGTATCTAAACACACACAGTGAGCTACTGGCACAGGTTCATCCAACACACGAATGAACCTAACTGAAGGCTGGGAGGGTGGTAGAGGTGGCTGAAGCTGGCGGAGGATGGCGGTAAGCCTACCCCATTGACTCAGTGGTGTAACCCACAGTACATCCTGCCCTGCGAAAGACCGCAAGCTCAAAATTTTTTCCCCTCCTGCAACCATGTTGACCCTTTCAGGGTCCAAGGCCAAAATCTGAAGTCACGCACCAGTGTCCAAGAAATTTTGAAAAAAAAAAAATTATTTTTTCTTACAGAATTAAAGAGCATATTTTTGTGAAGGTAATAACACAAAAAAAATTAGAATCTGATCAGTACTTACCGAGATACAGTGCCAAGAAGTTTGTAGAAAATGATGTGGTGGCGGCAACATCGACGAATTCCACATACGCGTATTATATTATTTTGTTGTTTTGGTTGTTTTTTCTTTTCTTTTCCAATTTTTTTCTATTCCTACTAACATTTGGGGCCTGAGAGACCAATACTGTATATAATTGATATATATATACTCACTGTATTGAACACAATAACCGCACTAAAGTTATTATCATATTATTGTTTACCACTGTTGTTTATTACAATAAACATGCACAAATATTGTATAATACTAATGTTCTATCATATATTTACATATTTACAATCACTGGACATGGTTTTAGAACTGCTGGAGCTTGTGGAACTCCTTGAAACAAGGCACCATGCACAGAGGCACCTTACATTCCTCACACATAAACCGAGTGTCTTTGCGTCTTTGTTGCCGTCGTTTTGTTTGTGCACAGACAATGCATCTCTTCTGAGCAAATTTCTTTTGAGTTGAAGGAAGCTGTATTATGAAATGATCACCTTCTCTTCTCAAACGCTTGGGTGTATCGTGATGAATTCGAGGACCATGTTGTATTGCAGGTGTTGTTACCTGGTACTTCATTATGAGTTGTCTGACAACAGACAAACAAAATTCACCATACGGTGGTCTGTTACCAGTCTTTATTTGGTACATATTATATGCATTCAGCATTGAAATGTCCATGAGATGGAAGAAAAGTTTCATGTACCACTTGTAACTCTTACGAACACAGTCAACAAAACCAATCTGCATGTCACACTTGTCAACCAAGCGCATGTTTTGTGTATAATCAATCACTGTCACTGGTTTTCGAATACGTTCATTAGTCACTCGATCAACTTTGCCACTGTCTTGCATTTCATTACGGTGAATGGTTGTCAACAATGTGACATCTCGTTTGTCATGCCACCGTAATGCCATGATGTCATTGGCAGTAAACACCTGCACGTCATCACCACGAACACCTGCGTTGAGCCTGGGCATTTGTTTACGATTAGAACGCACTGTGCCACACACATCTGTCTTGTTCACTCGCATGAAATCACTGAGTAATGGGCTTGTGTACCAGTTATCAGTATATAATGTATGGCCCTTACCAAGATAAGGTGCCATCATGTTTCTCACTACGTCACCTGATATACCCAATAACATCTTGGTATCTTTCAATGTTTTACTACCCGTGTATACAACAATATCCAACACCAGGCCACTGTCACAATCACAGAGTACAAACAATTTTATACCAAAGCGGTTCCTCTTGCTCGGTATATACTGCTTGAATGACAGTCTACCTTTGAACAAAATCAAAGACTCGTCAATTACAAGATTCTTGAATGGATAAAAGTATATCCTGAACTTTTGTTTGAGATACATGAAAACATTTCTAATCTTGTATAACCTGTCACTTCTGTCAGGCCTGGTTTTGTCAGAGAAGTGCAACATACGTAACAGTAAGATAAACCTGTTCACTGGTATTATTTCACTGAAGGATGGGGTACAAATTAGCCGATCTGTGGACCAGTATGCTTTTATATTATGCTTATAGATGTGAGGCATAAGCATTATTGTTGCAAAAAGCAAATACATTTCTGCAACAGTCGTCTCTTTCCACCTGTGTAGTCTTGACTGTGGTGATAAGATCATATTTGCCATGGTGTACTGAAAATACTTATTACTTTCCCTGACAATAATTTCCATCAATGGCTGGTCAAAGAATAATTCAAAGAATTCCAGTTCATTGGCCGTGGTTCCAAGGGGACAGGTAGGTAGAATTCCACTTTGCGAGTCATCAAAGTGGTGAGGGCTGGGAACAAAATTGGGATTTTGCTGCCAATCCCAGATACAGTTTGCTGGTGGATACTGGACATCATAGGCTGGTTGTACGGGTGGTTGTGGCGGGCTGGTGGGTGACGCTCCGCTTTGTCCTTGAACTGACGAGTCAGCAGCATGGGTTCCCGCGTGGCACAGCGAGTCACGCATGGCGGTGCCACTACCACCACCAGCCCCACTAACACCATCCACTGATGTCTGTGGCCCATCCATGCCAAGTGTAGCCACATCATCCTCACTATCACTACCTAAAACGGGTGTAGGGCCACGGGATGTACTCCGGGATGTACTCCGGGATGTACTCCGGGATGTACTCCGTCCCCTGGGCACAGCATAGGGTACACTACCCGAGCGCATGCGGCGGCGAACATACCGACGCTTCACTGGTGAATATGTTTCCTCACTATCACTACTCGAATGATCGTCGAGCGCAATAAAATCACAATCCACGTCAGAATCATCGTCATTACTGAAGTCAGAGGCCAGGCCACAGGAAAATATTAGTTTTCTCTTACGTTTAGGAACACCCGACCGTGAGTCACGAGTGCCCACACCAGAGGTAGAAGGTCGAGGATCGTCGGGGTTTTCTGCACTATTATCGATATCCTGGTCATTATTTTCGGTCACTAACTTATCAAAGCCGTAGAATTCGTCTTCATTTCCACTTCCATCAGTGTCAGAACTATCAGACAGGAAGAGGAGAGTCCCAATTTTCCGGGGAGTGAGAGCTGACTTGCGACGAGGCATGGTGAACAAGGGTGACTGAGCCGGCGTTCCCACAATGCTATGCAGGCGCCTAGATTTTTTGTTTATGGCGCACACCCACGGCGCAGACCCATTCTCTCATATGTAGGCCTATGAGCGCTTTCGCACTAAATTTGACGGCGCTAGAATTTTGGCATAGATCTACGGTTTGGACACTCACCGACCAGCCGTAGATCTACGGGACGGACCCTGAAAGGGTTAAATAAATTTTACGAAGTGCTAAACAAAAATATGCCGCAATTTTTCAATCGTGTTATAACCAAAATGTGCCAGATAAAACCATGTTAAACAAGAGTCTACTGTATTATGGTTGTGTTTTCTATTGTAGTTATCAAGGAGTTTGAGAAGAGGGTTTATATTTGAGTGTAGTGTTCTGTGTATGTAGTAGGCACAATAACAAGTGTGGATGTTTTGCATATTAAGCAAGTTAAGACTCTCGAAAAGTGGAGGAGTATGCTGTGTGGTACAGGAGTTTGTAATCAATTGCACTGCAACTTCTTGTTGGGTTATTAAAGGTTTAAGATGATTTGTTGTGGTTGAGTCACATGCCCAAATACCACAGGAGAGGTAAAGGTAGATGAGAGAGTGGTACAGAGCAAGAAGAGCTGATAGGGGTACATAGTACCACATCTTTGAGAGAATGCTTACTGTTTTGGAGACTTTCTTGGATATTTGCTGTATGCGTGTTTAGAATATGAGACTGCAGTCTAGGTGGAGACCTAGAAATTTGTACTCTGTGTGTCTAGAAAGGGTGAACCATTTATCAATATGTTTAAACCTTTCAGGGTCAGGCCCTCTCCTAAACTTGTTCTCAGGGTCGAAAATTTTTCAAAACAAAAATGTTTTTCTTATGAAATGATAGAGAATATTTTCCCAATCATAAAGACACCAAAAGTATGAAATTTGATGGAAAACTTACGGAAATATGCTCTCGCAAAGTTAGTGGTCTTGTCAATGTTTACGCATCAGTGATTTCACCCACTTTGAGCCCTATTTTCAGCCAATTCCCATGTACCAGCCAACAAAAATCATAACTATTTCACTAGAACTCCATTTGTTCTACCGAATGAGTACAAGAAACCACCAATTTACTGATTTCAACTATCCGATAAAGTGATCAGAAATTGGCAATTTTGCCAATTTGACACAAATTTCAAAAGATGCCACTTTCCAAATGGGATCCAGAATAAACAAAACATTCTGCCACTAAAATATTTTCTCTATTCATTAGTCACGTCCTCAAGCCCCTCTTACATTTCTTTTGCTTTCCACTTTGAATTTTTATTCCAACAAAAAAATAGAAGATTTACTGTTATGCACACTAGTGCATTAGTGTAGAAATGGTATAAATAATATTAGCGCACTTGTGAAAGAATATTAGACTCACCAGTTGACGTGTATTGGACACATGGCATGATTTGTTTACTTTTGAACTTTGGCAAAAATCAAACATTCCTGCTATTTTGAGTTCAATTTCAAGGTACTTTTCATTGTGAAACCAATCAAAATCATCTCAATTTCTGTAATATGTCTTCCATTCTATAAAACGAGACCAGGAAAACTAGAATACAACCATAAATACCATACGAAAATACAGCGCAAATTCGGTTTTAAACTAAAAACACGGAAAGTTGTTTTTTCTCGTTATGCACTGTGTTTTGCAGGATTTTTTTTATATTGTACACACTGACCACATAGATCTATTCTTTCATATGTAGGCCTACCAACTTTCTCTCACTAGATCTGAAGGCGCTAGAATTTACGAGCATTAGTATAACACCAACCCTGGCGTGCAAGCTGTACTAGTATGACACTGACCCTGAAAGGGTTAACTGTACATATGAAGCTCTGTTTCCAAATAGCATAAAGTAGCTTTTGTCTATATTGAAAGTAAGTTCATTGGCGGTCATCCAAGTACTGCAGATATTTTGAGTAGTTCGGCATTTACAGTGTCTGTTAGTACGGTTGGACTTGGGTGACAGAAGACATAAGTAGTGTCATCTGCAAATAAAATGGGTTTAACAATTTCAGGGTCCGTCCCGTAGTTCTACAGCCTTACGTTCAGGGTCCGTCCCGTAGTTCTATGGCCTTACGTTCAGGGTCCAAACCGTAGATCTATGCCAAAATTCTAGCGGCGTCAAATTTAGCGCGAGAAGGCTGATAGGCCTACATATGAGAGAATGGGTCTTGGTGGTCAGTGTGCACACAATAGAAAAAAATCTGGACGCCCGCATGGCATTGTGGGAACGCCAGGAAAGTAGCTTTGTTCATCGTGCCTGGCAGCTAGGAAGCTCTCACTCCCCACTCACTCTCTGGGTGAATTCTGACTCTCCTCTTCACAACTTACAGTTCTAAGACTGATGGAAGTGGAGCTGAAGAGGAATTCTATGGTTTTGAACCATATGGTACAATTGTGCCATATGGTACAATTGTGCCATATGGTACAATGGTGCCATGTCATACAATGGTATCATATGGTGCAATGGTACCATATGGTACAATGTACTATATGGTACCATGGTACCATATAGTACTATGATACTATATGGTACCCTGCACCATATGTTATCCTGTACTGCATGGTACCCTATACCATACAGTACAATGTGCCATATGGTACCCTGTAACATATGATACCATGTTCCATATGGTCAATAGGTGTTGGTGGCATGAGACACCAGCCAAGACTGAGTGAGTGGCGACGCAAGCTAGTTACTGACTCTGCAGTTTCCGAGACAAAGTGCTTTGTCATCCACCTCAAGGAACATGTTGAGTTCCTGTACATTTGTAAATATATAATAGAACATTACTCATATACAACATTTTTGCAAATTTTTGTTGTAAACAACTACTGTAAACAAAATAATGAAAATATTAGTGTTTTTATTGTGTTGAATACAACAGTACCATATAGTACCATATGGTACAATGAACCATATGGTATCATTGTACTGTATGGTACAATGTACCATATGGTACAATTGCACAATATAGTACCATTGTACCAAATGGTGCAATTGTACCATATTCTACCATATGGTACCATTGTATCATATGGTAACATTGTATCATGTGCCATTGTACCATATTGTACCATTGTACCATATGTACAATTGTACTATATGGTACCATTGCACCCTATGGCACACTTGTACCATATGGTACTATATGGTACCATTGTATTCAACACAATAACCACACTAATATTTTCATCATTTTGTTTACAATAAACTTGTAAACAAGTTTTGTAAGCAATATAATGATAAACAAATTAGTGCAGTTATTGTGAATACAATGACTGGTCCGAACCCTTGACCGGTTTCAAACGGATTCGTTGGACAATAAAGCAGACTGTAAACGGATGGGGTTGTAGGCGCCCTTATCAAACACAAACAATAAATATAAATCAGGAACGTACACGGTAAGCTGTCCAATATACAAGTACAGTTAGAAATAGAAATACAAATAGCTAGAGCTTCATTTAAGGAGGTTATTAAAAGAATATTCAAGAGGTTGCTAGTAGAATTACAGTAAATCAACCATTCAAATCATTATGAAGCTCTGTGTAGTCTGCGGTCAATCAAACAAACGGGCTTCCACATGGATAAATTGTCATTTTCGTGGAAATTGGTGTCACGCCCCTTGTGCAGATATCCAAGAACTATCTACAAGCAGTATTAAAACAGGGAAGTGTTTTTGGGTATGCCCAAATGAGATAAATCTGTGGACTAAAATCACAAGGGTATTAAAAGAGGATAACATCAAAGCTGCTTTCATAGAAAACCTGGAAGCTTTCTACAACAGATGGGAACATAAAAAGTCTGGGCTGAATGGTACTGCCCTTGATACTGGCCATGTAGTCAGAAACTGTAAGGATGGAGGTGATGTCCTGGTAGTCAGTAAATGTGGGGCTGATAGCACTGTCCTGGGAAACAGTAATGGTGAAGCTGGAGGTGCTGTCCAGGGAGACAGTAATGGTGAAGCTGGAGGTGCTGTCCTGGGAGACAGTAATGGAGAAGCTGGAGATTTTGTCCAGGTAGTCGGGAATTATACGCAGGAAGGAATACATATAAATGACCTCATAGGGGACAGGAGTCGTAGTAGGGAAACAAGTGTAGTCAAAGATAAGATAAAACCAATATTGCAAACTAGAAATACCACAGGAAATAGCAAACAAGAGGACTCCACTAGCAATAGTGAGGATATATTACCAAAAACAACTGGTGGGAGCTCCATTGTTGGTGCTAGGGAGGATAGGAATAAGACAGGGAAACATGCACCAACAGGGAATACAGTCACAGAAACCCAAGGCAAATGGAAACCAAGCCTGTGCACATACTATGCACTTGGTATCTGCAGGCATGGGAAATCTGGAAAAACAGATGGGACATGTAACTATGACCACCCTAGAAAATGCCATGCCCATATGAACACAGGAAAATGCAAACTCCCTTCCTGTAAGCTTTTTCACCCTGAACTGTGTACCTCTTCAGTACAGGAAAGACTGTGCTATAACTTAAATTGCCAGGCACACCATCTAAAGGGGACAAAAAGATACAAAACATCCAGGCCATGGGAAAACCTGGGTAGCCACAGCCACTCAAGAGGGAGAGGTTTTTTAGTGCCAGGAAGGAAAAAAAACTGGCAGGAAATGGCAGAAATCGTACACCAAATCCAGTCATTCCTGGAGTGGAACCACAGTCGATGGCCTCCACTCCAAACCAACAGATACAGATACTAATGCCGGAAAAAAAATCCCCCCCCCCCCCAGTACCAACAATACCACCAGTCCGATGACATTCTTCTTTGCAAATATACAGGGTCTAAAGCCAGCAACAAACAACAAAATACCTTTCATCCGTGGACTGCTTGCAGAGGCAAAGGCAATGTTCGCGGCTTTCACTGAGACCCACATAAAGGATCACTTGGACAACGAAATATGGATCCCAGGTTACAACCTATACAGATGTGACAGAGTGAACAGGCAAAAGGGGGGGGGGGTTGGCCTGTACATTGCAGAGTCACTTGTTTGCACAGAACTGCTTAATGCCTCAAATGATGAAGTGGAAGTTTCAGCAGTAAAGGTCGAGAACCAAAACCTAGTCATTGTGGTAGTCTACAAGCCTCCGGATGCAACATCCCAGCAATTCCAGGAACAGCTGTTAAAAATTGACCACTGTCTGGAAAATCTTCCAGCTCCTGCACCCAACATCTTGCTCCTGGGGGATTTCAACTTAAGGCACCTAAAATGGAGGAATATAGCAAATAATATTGTTGCAGTAATAACACCAGGAGGCAGCTCTGATGAAAACTCACACTCACACGAGCTTTTAAATCTCTGCACAAAATTCAATTTAAACCGGCAAATAATAGAGCCTACTAGACTGGAGAATACACTAGACCTCATCTTCACTAACAATGATGATCTGATAAGAAATGTCACCATATCAAAAACAATATACTCAGATCACAACATAATTGAGGTTCAGACATGTATGCGTGGAGCCCCAGACGAACATAATGAGATTAGTCACAAGGGAGCATTCACCACATTCAACTTCAATAACAAAAACATAAAGTGGGACCAAGTAAACCAAGTCCTAACCGATATAAGCTGGGAAGATATACTAAGCAACACAGACCCCAACTTATGCCTAGAACAGATTAACTTGGTGGCACTCGATGTATGCACAAGGCTTATTCCTCTAAGAAAAAGGAGGAGTAGATGTAAAATAGAAAGAGACAGGCGCTCCCTTTACAGGCGACGGAAAAGAATAATAGAGCGGCTAAAAGAGGTCAATATATCTGAAATGCGTAGGGAGACACTGGTCAGAGAAATAGCAAGCTTCGAACTTAAGCTAAAGGAATCTTATAGGAATCAGGAATCACGGGAAGAACTAAAAGCCATAAATGAAATCGAAAGAAACCCAAAGTATTTCTTCTCCTATGCCAGATCAAAGTCGAGAACAACGTCCAGTATTGGGCCCCTACTTAAACAAGATGGGTCCTACACAGATGACAGCAAGGAAACGAGTGAGCTACTCAAGTCCCAATATGACTCAGTTTTTAGCAAGCCGCTAACCAGACTGAGAGTCGAAGATCAAAATGAATTTTTTATGAGCCACAAAATTTGATTAACACAAGCCTATCCGATGTTATCCTGACGCCAAATGACTTTGAGCAGGCGATAAATGACATGCCCATGCACTCTGCCCTAGGGCCAGACTCATGGAACTCCGTGTTCATCAAGAACTGCAAGAAGCCCCTATCACGAGCCTTTTCCATCCTATGGAGAGGGAGCATGGACACGGGGGTCGTCCCACAGTTACTAAAAACAACAGACATAGCCCCACTCCACAAAGGGGGCAGTAAAGCAACAGCAAAGAACTACAGACCAATAGCACTAACATCCCATATCATAAAAATCTTTGAAAGGGTCCTAAGAAGCAAGATCACTACCCATCTAGAAACCCATCAGTTACACAACCCAGGGCAACATGGGTTTAGAACAGGTCACTCCTGTCTGTCTCAACTATTGGATCACTACGACAAGGTCCTAAATGCACTAGAAGACAAAAAGAATGCCAATGTAATATATACAGACTTTGCAAAAGCCTTCGACAAGTGTGACCATGGCGTAATAGTGCACAAAATGCATGCTAAAGGAATAACAGGAAAAGTCGGTCGATGGATCTATAATTTCCTCACTAACAGAACACAGAGAGTAGTCGTCAACAGAGTAAAGTCCGAGGCAGCTACGGTGAAAAGCTCTGTTCCACAAGGCACAGTACTCGCTCCCATCTTGTTCCTCATCCTCATATCCGACATAGACAAGGATGTCAGCCACAGCACCGTGTCTTCCTTTGCAGATGACACCCGAATCTGCATGACAGTGTCTTCCATTGCAGACACTGCAAGGCTCCAGGCGGACATCAACCAAATCTTTCAGTGGGCTGCAGAAAACAATATGAAGTTCAACGATGAGAAATTTCAATTACTCAGATATGGTAAACACGAGGAAATTAAATCTTCATCAGAGTACAAAACAAATTCTGGCCACAAAATAGAGCGAAACACCAACGTCAAAGACCTGGGAGTTATCATGTCGGAGGATCTCACTTTAAAGGACCATAACATTGTATCAATCGCATCTGCTAGAAAAATGACAGGATGGATAATGAGAACCTTCAAAACTAGGGATGCCAAGCCCATGATGACACTCTTCAGGTCACTTGTTCTATCTAGACTGGAATATTGCTGCACACTAACAGCACCTTTCAAGGCAGGTGAAATTGCTGACCTAGAAAATGTACAGAGAACCTTCACGGCGCGCATAACGGAGGTAAAACACCTCAATTACTGGGAGCGCTTGAGGTTCCTAAACCTGTATTCCCTGGAACGCAGGCGGGAGAGATACATGATTATATACACCTGGAAAATCCTAGAGGGACTAGTACCGAACTTGCACACGAAAATCACTCACTACGAAAGCAAAAGACTTGGCAGACGATGCAACATCCCCCCAATGAAAAGCAGGGGTGTCACTAGCACGTTAAGAGACCATACAATAAGTGTCAGGGGCCCGAGACTGTTCAACTGCCTCCCAGCATACATAAGGGGGATTACCAACAGACCCCTGGCAGTCTTCAAGCTGGCACTGGACAAGCACCTAAAGTCGGTTCCTGACCAGCCGGGCTGTGGCTCGTACGTTGGTTTGCGTGCAGCCAGCAGCAACAGCCTGGTTGATCAGGCTCTGATCCACCAGGAAGCCTGGTCACAGACCGGGCCGCGGGGGCGTTGACCTCCGGAACTCTCTCCAGGTAAACTCCAGGTAAACACTTATACAATATACATTATATTGGTCTCACAGGCCACAAATGTTATTAGAAAAAGAAAAAAATTAGAAAAGAAAAGAAAAAATATAAAAAAACATAAAATAAAAAAATGCGATTTTGCGGAAGTCACTGATGTTGCGACCACCCAGTCATTTTGGGTCAACTTCCCACCGCTGTATCTCGGTAAGTACTGATCAGAAATTTTTTTTGTTTTATTACCTTCACAAAACTTATCTTTAATTCCGTAAGAAAAGATAATTTTTTTTTTTTCAAAATTTCTTGGACAAATATGGCACCCCTTCCGATTTTGGCCTTGGACCCTGAAAGGGTTAAGGAGTTTATATGCATTTGGGAGGTCATTGATGTAAATGAGAAAGAGAAGTGGGCCAAGGACACTCCCCTGTGGGACTCCAACAAGAAAAGGTTGTGTAGTGGAGTTAGCTCCATTTGTGTACACATACTGGGTTCTATTCTTAAGATAAGATTTTAGGTAATCGAGAGAGGTTAGGTTCACATGAGTTAGGTTCACACCTCCATTTAAAAAGATGATCGATCATATAATACAGCCTCTCCTCACTTAACGACAGAGTTCCATTCCTAAGACTACATCGGTAAATGAATTCATCGCTAAGTGAGGAGCACACTATAATGGAAGTGGGTTTGTGTAAACTCTCTTTAATATTGTTTTAATGTCACCTTAGCACCATTTTTAACATTTCTGGTATATTTTTGAAAGTTTATACAGTAGTGTACTGTATATTGTAATAAACAGAACAGAGAAAATCAGCTCTAGAATACATTATTTAGGCACTCATACTGATCAGAGAGCACGTCGTAAGTCCAAGGCATCAGTAAACGAGTGCGTCGCTAAGTGAGGAGAGGCTGTATCCAACATTATCATTATTATTATTATTACTGCATAATTATAACTACTATGATTATCAGAATTATTTTTATTACTCTTATTATTACAATTATTATTTTTGTTTAAAAACAAGAGCTAAACTCATAAGAGCCATACAGAGTAATGTCAAACAGTTGTTTTAAAAAATACCTTACCTGTAGCAATGGAACACACAGAGCAAAGGTGTTCAATCTTAGTGTTCACCTCAGCAAGTGTACTTAACAGCTGCAATGTCAATTGTGTCAACTCCTTCACTCGCAGCCAAGACATCATGGGCCTGTAATTGTTACTTTGGTTAAACATTTGTAGCTACAAGAGCAAGTTAAACTCATGGCATCTAATCTACGGTGTTTACACAATTGTCAAGTTAGCAGATACTTAAAATAGTTGAGTGAATGGCATACTGCTGACTAGTACAAAGACAAAAATACAAATTGAAAAACAAACTTTTATTGGGAATTTTTTTTTGCTCTATGTGGAGCTACTTCAAGTTGTAATAAAGCTCTACACAGGGCAAAATACTGTCTCAACAGAAGCTTATTCTGCAGCTTGTATCCATATCCTCCCTGTCAGAAACTGCATTGCTGAATTTACTGCATCAATAGATAAACATAACAACAGCGGAACCTCGGTACTCGAACAGCTTTGTACTCGAACAATTCGGTATTTGAATGCTATATTCGGTAAACAAATTGCTCAGTAGTCAACCATTTGCTCGGCACTCAACCAAACAAACAAGACCTATCAGAACTTTGCTGTAAACTATTTCGTATAAATAAGTCACTATGGGGCTTATGATGGTTATTAACAACAGCCAACCAACAAGAAAATTGGTTGGGAAAAATCCGTTCTGTACTCAAACAGATCAGCATTCGAACAGTCTTCTGGAGCCAATTAAGTTCGAGTGCCAATGTTCCACTGTATAAGCTTTCCAACCTGTACCTTAACCCTTAACTGTCCACACATAGATCTACATTCACGTGCATAACGCTCTGAACATAGATCAACATTTTTTCATTTCTTCAAAATTGGCATGATTGGCCTGAGATGCCTGGTCAGTACAGAATGGGTCTTAACACTCGGTGTGTGCAGTATTTAAAAAATCTGGGACCACTTAGTACCTTGTGGGAGCACCAGTTCAACTGAGTGCCAGTTAGAGCAAATAGCATGGCAAACACCAAGGATTCACTGATGTCAAGTCATATTAACACTCTCTTTTTAAAAAAAACAGGAAAGTGATGTAGACCCAGAGTTTAGTAGCTTTGAGATGAATATGGCCACAAGTGGTCGAGGAAATATCAAAAACCTCGATAATAACCCATGTGCAACATCCTTTCATTTCTGATAGCACTGGTAGTGTCATCCTGCCAGAATGCCATGTCATGTCATGTCATGTCCAGGCAGTCAGTCAGTCAGTCAGTCAGTCAGTCAGTCAGTCAGTCAGTCAGTCAGTCAGTCTGTCTGGCTGGCTGTGTCTAGCTGTGTCTGGCTGTCTGTCTGTCTGTCTGTCTGTCTGTCTGTCTGTCTGTCTGTCTGGCTGTCTATCTGGCTGTCTATCTGGCTGTCTGTCTGACTGGCTGTCTGTCTGTCTGTCTGGCTGGCTGGCTATCTGTCTGGCTGTGTGTTAGTTAGTTACCATTTTGTCCTAGGCACATGTCGATTAGACACTAGGCCTGTTGTGTGTGTGTAGGTGTGTATGTGTGTGTGTGTGTGTGTCTGCGTGTGTGTGTGTGTGTGTCTGCGTGTGTGTGTTAGTTAGTTAGTGTGTTAGTGTGTGTGTGTGTGTGTGTGTGTGTGTGTGTGTGTGTGTGTGTGTGTGTGTGTGTGTGTGTGTGTGTGTGTGTGTGTGTGTGTGTGTGTGTGTGTGTGTCTGTGTCTCTCTCTCTCTCTCTCTCTCTCACATGTACACATAAGTACAGTGGACCCTTGGTTATCGGCCGTAATCCGTTCCAGAAGGTCAGCCGATAACTGAAATGGCCGAAAAACCAGCTGATAACCGAGTTGGCTGATATCTGAACCGGCCGATATTCAGGGGTCCACTGTACAGTTATTATACAAAGCGTAAATTACCTAGGATAACCCAAAAATTCCAGGCAAAGTGCTATATTGTGCTTGTAGATATAAGACATAATTAACCACGAAGCATTTGCAGTGGCTCAGGAATCAGGGAGCAGCTCGTAACGCAACAGTTTTACAGCCGCTCCCTGAGACAGAGACAATTGACGGAAAGACAGACATACACAGACAAAAAGACAGATAAGCACAGCTATAACACCATTCTTCAAGGAGTTTCATATATACTCCAAACAGACAGAAAAACAGATAAGCAGAGCTAGACAGATACAGATAGACAGACAGATATATAAGCAGATAGACAGACAGACAGATGGACAGACAGACAAACATGTTTGTGTGTAACAAAGAAACCAAATAAAGTGAGGGCTTGCTGGAGCAGTGTGTATTTATCAAGTGTCACTGGGTTTACTGACACTTGTTATAACACCATTCTTCAAGGAGTTATATACAAAAAGATATAAAAAAGACCTGGAAAACCCTATCAGAAAATCTAGGAACAAAAAAGATATCACGAAACAGCGCAATTGAACTAACAAAGCCAGATGAACCCCAACTCCCACCAACTGAAACAGCAAACAGACTCAATCATTTCTTCTCCACCATAGGAAAAAACCATGCCAATAAAATCCCAAGCTCAAATACCCCACCCAATGACTACCTCACTGGCAACTACCCGAACACACTGTTCCTAGCTCCGACTAACCCAACAGAAGTCTTCCTTATTATCAACAAACTAAAAAACAAGACAGGAGATTTAAATATACCTTACCACCCTTCATATACAAAAAAGTGTCACAAGTGCTGTCACCAATCATTGTAACACACTCTAACAAATCCATCGAATCCTCTACCTTCCCTACAGTTCTCAAAATAGTGAGGATCACCCCGATCCATAAAGGAGGAGACCAAACAGACTTGAATAACTATAGGCCAATATCAAACTTACACCCTCTCTCTAAAATCTTCAAAAAATTAATTCATAAGCAAATCTATTCCTATCTCATCTCCCACAACATACTCAACCCCTGTCAGTTTGGGTTCAGGCCTAATAAAAATACGAATGATGCTATTATACACATGCTTGAACAAATATACACTGCACTAGTGAAAAAAGAAATCACACTGGGAATCTTCATTGATTTACGTAAAGCTTTTGATACAGTTGACCATGACTTGCTCCACATAAAATTGTCGCACTATGGTATAAGAGGGCACTCCCTCAACCACCTAAAGTCATACCTCAGCAACAGAAGCCAATATGTGTACACAAATGGAGCAAACTCTTCCGCACAGCCAATTACAGTTGGTGTCCCATAGGGGAATGTCCTTGGCCCTCTTCTCTTTCTTGTTTACATAAATGACCTACCAAATGCATCACAACTACTCAAACCCACACTATTTGCAGAGGACACTACATACGCCTTCTCTCACCCGAGCCCAATCATGCTAGCCAATACTGTGAATACCGAATTACAGAAAATATCTGCCTGGATGACGACTAACAAACTTACTCTCAACATTGACAAAACCTACTTCATTCAGTTTGGTAACAGAGCTACAGATGTCCCTCTTAACATAAAGATAAACGGATCACCTATCACAAAGCTCACAGAGAGAAAATTCTTAGGAATCCACCTTGATAATAGACTCAAATTTCAAATACATATACAACAAATTTCCAAGAAAATTTCCAAGACCGTTGGCATACTGTCAAAGATATGGTACTATGTTCCACAGTGAGCCCTCCTGGCCCTATATCACTCACTTATTTACCCCTATCTCGCCTATGGAATTTGTGCATGGGGCTCTACAACAATAAACCATCTCAGACCATTAATTACCCAACAAAAGGCTGCAGTCAGAATGATAAATTCCCACCACAGGCAGCACACTCCACCAATATTCTAAACTCTAAACCTACTCACCATACAAAACATCCATACTTATTACTGTACCTACTACATTCATAGAACACTTAACTCTGATATAAACCCTCCCCTCAAACGTCTCCTTACCAACCTCAACAGAACTCATGACCATAACACAAGGCACAGATCGCTCTTTGATATTCCTCATGTCCATCTCACACTATGCAAAAACTCAATGCACATAAAAGGCCCAAAAATCTGGAATTCACTGCCTGTGAATATAAAAGAAACACCCTGTTTATAAATTCAAGTCTCTTCTTAAAAATCACTTACTCACCCACAACCAAATAAATGCTGAATAACTGTATCTCATAAATGTTTAACCTGTGACCCAATCAAACTTTGTTATTTTTAATTACATTATCTAACAGAATACTCCATTCTACTGAATGCACAGCAACACAGTCAATGACCATATGACCTGTCTTTGAATACTCATTTGTGCTTGATTGTCCATAATGCTCTCCATACAAGGGGCTTTGGCATGTTACACTTAACCACTGTATTTCCTTGTACTTCTATGTATTATGTTCAAATAAATAAATAAATACTCGAGGCACACACAGGCAGACAGAAAGACAGATAAGCAGAGCTAGACAGACACAGACAGAGAGACAGATAGGCAGATAAAGAGACAGACAGACAGACAGACAAACATGTTTATGTGTAACAGTGAAAAAACAAATATAGGAGGGTTCCTTGAGTGCACATTCATCAAGTGTCACTGCCTGTCAGCAGTTTACTAACACTTATCATAACACCATGCTTCAAGGTATACTCCAGTATGTCTAAAACATTGCTGAGACCTATCAATACTTTGTACAGTGGTCCCTCGTTTATCGTCCGTTCCTGGAAGTGAGACTATTATCGAAATAGACGATTTTCGAATCAATTTTCCCCATAAGAAATAATGTAAATACAATTAATCCGTTCCTGACACCCAGAAGTATTAAAACAAAAAATATTTTTACATGAAATATAGATGTAGTACATAAACAATACAGTGGGACATGATGAATGAAACATTAACAGCATAACACTTACCTTTATTGGTGATTCTTCTTAGTGTATGGAAGACTGGAGGAGGAGAGAGACTGGATTAGTTACTGTTTGGAAGGGGAATCCCCTTCCATTAACACTTCAGGTACTACCAAGTCCTTTTCTGGGGGTTACTTCTCTTCTCTGTTTCTTAATGCCACTAGGACCAGCTTGAGTCACTGGAGTCCTGTCTTGCAAAAAACTGTCCAGAGAGCTCTGTTTCTGGCATCTCTTTAAAACTTCCCTAAAATGGGCCAAGACTCTGTCACTGTACAAGTTGCCGATATGGCTTGCAACATCCTTCTCAGGGTGATGTTTCTCCATAAATCTTTCCATCCTACCTCACATTTCAAAAATCTCCTTAATTTCTGAAGGAACCTTCTTCCATCTCACTTCCTCCTCCTCTGCAGCAAGATTCTGACCTGCGATCTGTTGCTGTTCCTGCTGAAGCTCTTGCAGCTCCTCAGTGGTTAGCTCTTCGTTGTGGTCCTCCACCAACTCTTCCACATCCTCCAAACTCACATCCAACCCCATGGAACTCCCCAATGCCACAATAGAGTTCACAACTGACATAGGCTTATCATAGTCAGCCATAAACCCTTCAAAATCCCTCTTGTGGACACAATCTGGCCACAGTTTTCTCCAAGCAGAGTTCAAAGTCCTGGTAGTCACTCCCTCCCAAGCCTTACCTATAAGGCTTATGCAATGGAGGATAGTGAAGTGTTCTTTCCAAAAATCTCTTGGGATCAAGTAAGTGTCTGAGGTCACATACTAATAACAAAGAAACGTGGAATATACTCTAGAATGAATAAAATAAGCCATTATGTATGTTACGAGGTGTTGTGTTGTTGTTGGGTGTATAAGGGCCACTGAGAGTAAGCCGTCCATAATGGTGGTGAAGCAGCAGCTGAGGCGGCGGTGTTTTCTGTAGCCCTATATAACTCCAACAACATTGGAGGAGTTAGTAGAATTGCTGAATCACTGAACAAGGCACCCTCTACCACCATCACAACCACTACCACCATCTAACACCATCACTACCACCTTCTACCACTATTACAGCTGCTACCACCATCTACCACTATTACAACTGCTACCACCATCACTACCACCTTCTACCACTATTACAACTGCTACCACCATTGCTACCACCTTCTACCACTATTAGAACTGCTACCACCATTGCTACCACCTTCTACCACTATTACAACTGCTATCACCATCACTACCACCTTCTACCGCTATTACAACTGCTACCACTATCACTACCACCTTCTACCACTATTACAACTGCTACCACCATCACTACCACCTACCACTATTACAACTGCTACCAACATCACTACCACCTTCTACCACCATCACTACCACCATATACCACCATCAACCACTATCACAACCGCTTCCACTCTACCACCACCACCTTCGTATTTTTCTACAAAATTTTTCTTAAATTATATGCGTTTCTCACATATTATGAAATGTATCGTATGAAATTGTGGGATCATCCTCACTCACTGATAAACAATGGGACACTGGCTGGGAATGGGGTGTGAGGGGGCTCGAGGCTGTGTGTACACGTCCCAGACGAACAACGATTAGCGAGTCAATGGACCATTTGCAAGCCAATGTTTGGATGAAATAACGCGACGATTTCCGAAAAGGACGACTATCGAACCGGACTATTATCGAGGGACCACTGTATATATTTCTAGACAATAGTAAATGACCCAGGCAGGTGAAAATGTTCACCTATCAGTGTGATTGTGACTATTTGAGTACTATTTCAGTACATAATATTCAATCAATCAATCAAGTTTATTGTCTATAAGGATTACAATGTGGGGTTTATAGATTTTGGATATTGTGTGGTTTACATGTTATAAAATACTAATTACAGAGGGGGCCACTAGGACACTCATCATAGCTAGGCATTTCGGTTAGACTTTGATTAATTCTAAACTCTAAATTATTACAAATTATGGAGTAAGTTGGTATTATGGCTAAGTGACTAAATACTAGTTTGTGAGTTTAGCAATGTGAATGCTTTTGAATTGGCACAATACATAGTTTCTATATTGGAGTATCACAGGCAAACTTATGACTAGTTAGGACTCATTATTTTAAGATTAATGTTCGTATTTCTGTGTTTATAGTTGGTTGACGGGGTGTATCAGGGAGTTTTGAAGGTGATGAATGTGTCTGGAGTTCTAGAGTTTTCAGGTAGGGTGTTCCAGATTTTAGGGCCTTTGACATACATTGAATTTCTGTAAAGGCTTAGTCGGACATGGGGAATGTATTTAGTACTTAGTCACTTAGCCATAATACCAACTTACTCCATAATTTGTAATAATTTAGAGTAATGGGGAATGTCGTAGAGATGTTTGTGTCTGGTGTTATGCCTGAGGGTTCTGTCACAACTATCAAGAAAGCATTTTAGGTCAAGGTTGATATTGGAGTTTAAGGTCCTGTAGATGTAGATTGCACAGTAGTAAGTGTGGATGTACTGAACAGGGAGTAAGTTTAGATCTATGAAGAGTGGGGGGGTGTGTTGCCAGGGATGGGATTTAGTGATTATTCTTACTGCAGCTTTTTATTGGGTTATTATTGGCTTTAGGTGTGTTGCTGCAGTTGATCCCCAAGCACAAATAGCATAGGTGAGGTATGGATAAATAAGTGAGTGGTATAGTGTGAGAAGGGCATTTTGCGGCACGTAGTATCGTATCTTGGAGAGGATCCCAACTGTTTTGGATACTTTTTTGGTTATGTGTTGGATATGGGTGCTGAAATTCAGGTTGTTGTCAAGGTATAGGCCTAGGAATTTGCCCTCATTATGTCTGGTAATTAGAGTGTTGTCGATCTTAATGTTAATTTGTGCATCTCCTGCTCTGCTACCAAACATAATATAGTAGGTTTTGTCAGTGTTAAGCATAAGTTTATTGGCTGTCATCCAAGTCGATATTTTGATCAGCTCCTCGTTAACAATGGTGTTGAGGGTGGCAAGATTAGGGTGAGAGATGACATAAGTCGTGTCGTCAGCAAAGAGAATGGGTTTCAGGTGTTGGGATACGTTTGGAAGATCATTGATGTATATGAGGAAGAGCAGGGGACCAAGGACACTTCCCTGCAGAACTCCAGTATCAAGTGGCCGTGTTGTTGATGCTGTGTCTTTAATGGTAACATACTGATACCTATTAGTAAGGTAAGATTTGAAATAAGCAAGCGCATGGCCTCTTATACCATAATGGTCAAGTTTGTGGAGTAGGATGTCATGGTCTACTGTGTCAAAAGCTTTTCTTAGGTCAATAAAAATTCCTAGTGGATATTCCTTATTTTCCAATGCTGTGTAAAGCAATCTAGCATTTTTATGATTGCATCATTAGTGCTTTTATTTTTCCTAAATCCAAATTGGCAGGGGTTGAGTATGTTTTGTGCTGTTATAAATGAATATACAGAAGGGCCCCACTTATACGGCTGGTTAGGTTCCAGGCTACCGCCGTAAAGCGGAAACCGCCGTAAAGTGGAACACCCTTTTTTTCCACTTATAAATGCATACAAACACTAGATAACAAGTTTACACTAACATATATTAAGTTAGCAATAGAACCAGGCATCAAAAAACAATAAAAAAGTACAATACACACATAGTGCACTCATTACTTACCTTAAAATATTTATAATCTTAATCTAGGGTGAGAAAAGTAGTATTTATTGTAAGAAATCAAGTGTGGTATGTATGGTAGTCAGCCAGGCTACCATACCAGGCCACCCCACCCACACATACAATTCTATGATATTTAAGCATCCCAGAGCGATAAAATGTATATACAGTTCACTTATTACTTACCTTAAAATATAGGGTGAGATGAGTAGTATTTATTGTAAAAAATCAAGTGTGGTATGGGTATGTATGGTAGTCAGCCAGGCTACCATACCAGGCCAACCCACCTACACATAATATTCTATTACATTTAAGCATCCCAGAGCGATAAAATGTATATACAGTTCACTCATTACTTACCTTAAAATATTTGTAGTCTTAATGTAGGGTCAGGAGTAAGTAAATGAAATAAAACGAATAAATGAGAGAGAAAGAATGAGTGCATGAGAGAGGACAGGCGCAGAGTTATGTAAACAAACCAGGCGAAGGTAAGTTTTGTAAACGAAGTGTACACGTCTGGTTTGTGTACAAGTTGCATTGTGTACAGGTTGTCTCTACATTGATAAGGTAGAATAAATAAAGAAGAACACTCCCATTCTCATGTAACATCATTTTGAGAAGAAATGATGCTCTGAGTGAAGGCAATGGAAATAAGTCACTCTGACTTTTTTGGGTTATCCTAGGTTCTCTACACATATGTTGTTATGTATGATAATCTATGTAACTGTATTTGTGTATACCTGAATAAACTTACTTACATACATACGAAAGGAATAATTTTCTACAGTTACCCCCAGTAACACATTTTCTCTTATGTTAGATTAGAGAAAATGTTATTCTTGGCGTCACTTGTACAAGTTATCTGGCTACCACATCTCATATTTATGTTTATTTATTCTATTGTAGGGTGTATTTATCATCTTTTTATGTTATGTATCGTGTTTATTATATAATTTTGAAAAAAATATCATTGATGGATTAATGAAAATGTGTATATTAACGTAATATACAACATTTAATGAGACTCGGTGACTATTATTATTATTATTACCATTTCTAATATGGCGTCACTTGTGCAAGTCGTCTGCTACCACATCTCATATTTATGTTTATTCTATTGTGGGGTGTATTTATCATCTTTTTATGTTATGTATCGTGTTTATTATATAATTTTGAAAAAATATCATAGATGGATTAATGAAAATGTGTATTTAACGTAATATACAACATTTAAATGAGACTCAATGATTATTATTATCATTACTAATATGACGTCTGGAGACATAAGACACTCTTGAACATTAAAATGGTATAAAATACCGACAGGTTGTTAGGTAAGACACATATGCAACAGTTAGGTATCTTTATTATGAAACGTTTCGCCTACACAGTAGGCTTCTTCAGTCAAGTACAGAAAAGTTGATAGAAGCAGAAGATACTTGAAGACGATGTAATCAGTCCATCACCCTTAAAGTTTTGAGGTGGTCAGTCCCTCAGTCTGGAGAAGAGCATTGTTCCATGGTATGAAACAATATGGAGATGAAGTGACAGGATGGAGCTTTTATAGCGCCAAGAGGTGAGACGTAGGCCACTAGGTTGTTGAAAGGTCAGGTCCTTCTCAAATCCAGCCGCTCTCACTAGTGGAAGTTGTCGAAGTTGATTGCAGGTCTGTACCAAGATACCCTTGTGTTGCAGTGTCTGACAGATTGAACATTAAAATGGTATAAAATACCGACAGGTTGTTAGGTAAGACACATATGCAACAGTTAGGTATCTTTATTATGAAACGTTTCGCCTACACAGTAGGCTTCTTCAGTCAAGTACAGAAAAGTTGATAGAAGCAGAAGATACTTTTCTGTACTTGACTGAAGAAGCCTACTGTGTAGGCGAAACGTTTCATAATAAAGATACCTAACTGTTGCATATGTGTCTTACCTAACAACATAAGACACTCTTACTGATTTTAATGTGTACCTGCATGCCAGCACAGTATGTAAGTTTATTTAAGTACAGGTATACATAGGTATAATTATCAGAGTATATATAAAATAACTTTTAAAAACATTTGAAATTTTGGAGTTTCCAGACAAAATGGAGAGACTTAGTGCTTACTGAGCTCACGAAGAATGTAAACAAACAGGGTGGGGCGCGGTGACCGTATTAGAAAGTCAGGTGGGGGGAGCCGTATAGCGAGTTTTGGTCATAATTTGAAATGACCGTATTAGCGGAACACCGTAAAGTGAAATGCCGTAAAGCGAGGCCCTGCTGTAGTCTCCTGTGCACGAGTTTCTCAAAGATTTTGGATAGCAATGGTAAGTTTGATATTGGCCTATAGTTGTTTAAGTCTGTAGGGTCACCACCTTTATGTATTGGTGCAACCCTTGCCATCTTGAATAGTTTCGGGAAGGTGCTAGTTTCTAGTGACTTGTTAAAAAGTAATGAAATAGCATGCGAAAGGATATGGGCCGCTCGCTTGTACAGTAATGGTGGGACATTAGACAGATTCCCTGAGTTGTTTTTAAGTGACTTTATAATCTCGGTGACTTCCGAGGGCTCAGTTGGTACAAGATAGAAGGAATTTGGGAAATTCCCATCTAGGTAGTCCCCGGCATGGGCATTAGTATGTGGGATTTTATTGGCAAGATTAGATCCTATGGTTGAGAAGAAGTCGTTTATCTTGTTAGCTGTGTCAGTGGGATGTAGTGGTGTTTCATTAGGTTTAGTTAGGACAATATTCTTGTTTTTTTTCAGTTTGTGGGTCCCTAGAATCTGAGAGTGTTTTCCAGGTCTTTTTTATATCTCCTCTAGTGTCTGTGAATCTACTGGAGTAGTATAGTTGTTTGACTTTCTTTATTACTTTGGTGAGAACTGATGAATAGTGTTTAAGAATATCTTTGTGTATTATGCCCAGTCTATATTGCTTTTCATATTGGTGTTTCTTGTCAATGGATTTCAGAATGGTGGTGGTTAGCCATGGGCAACCAAGCCGTTTGTTTGTGATCTGTTTCGTTTTTACAGGACAATGTTTGTTGTATAGTCTAAGTAATTTGTTAAGAAAAATGTCTGTCCAGTCATCAATACCATTGGCCTTGGAGAATTCTGTAGGCCAGTCAACAATCTCTAGGTCAGTTGTGAACTTCCTTATTGAGGCCTCGTCATGGAGTCTAAATGAGACTTTGTTGTATTCAAGTGGTGGTTTATTAATGTTTGTCAGGAGGAAGGTAGGGTAGTGGTCTGTAGTGCTATCTGTGATTATCCCTGATTTAAGCGGGCTAGTACAGTGGACCCCCGCATACCGCACGCATCGCATACCATACAATCTGCATACCGCTCGCTTTTTTCGCAAAAATTTTGCCTCGCATACCGCCCAAAAACCCGCTCACTGCTCTTCGTCCGAGACGCGTCCAATGTGCGGCCTGAGCCACGCTCACATGTTCTGCCGGTGGCATTGTTTACCAGCCAGCCTCCGCAGCAACATCCAAGCATACAATCGAAACATTTTGTATTATTACAGTGTTTTTGGTGATTTTTTCTGGAAAATAAGTGACCATGGGCCCCAAGAAAGCTTCTAGTGCCAACCCTACAGCAATAAGGGTGAGAATTACTATAGAGATGAAGAAAAAGATCATTGATAAGTATGAAAGTGGAGTGCATGTCTCCGAGCTGGCCAGGTTGTATAATAAACCCCAATCAACCATCGCTACTATTGGTGGTACAGCTGCTGCTGCTGCTGTACCACCGTCAGCTGCTGCTGCACTGTCAGCTGCTGCTGCACTGTCAGCTGCTGCTGTACTGTCAGCTGCTGCTGCTGTTGTACCACCGTCAGCTGCTGCTGCTGCTGCTGTAGTACCGTCTGCTGCTGCTGTAGCATCGTCTGCTGCTGCTGTAGCATCGTCTGTTGCTGCTGTAGCATCATCTGCTGCTGCTGTAGCATCGTCTGTTGCTGCTGTAGCATCGTCAGTTGCTGCTGTACCACCGTCAGCTGCTGCTACTGCTGTAGTACCGTCTGCTGCTGCTGTAGCATCGTCTGCTGCTGCTGTAGCATCGTCTGCTGCTGCTGTAGCATCATCTGCTGCTGCTGTAGCATCGTCTGCTGCTGCTGTAGCATCGTCTGCTGCTGCTGTAGCATCGTCTGCTGCTGCTGTAGCATCGTCTGCTGCTGCTGTAGCATCGTCTGCTGCTGCTGTAGCATCGTCTGTTGCTGCTGTAGCATCGTCTGCTGCTGCTGTAGCATCGTCTGTTGCTGCTGTAGCATCGTCTGTTGCTGCTGTACCACCGTCAGCTGCTGCTGCTGCTGTAGCACCGTTGTTGGTGTGGCTTATTGAGAATACCAAGAAACAATTAACCCCAGAGGATTTGCCACCCAGGATAACCCAAAAAAGTCAGTGTCATCGAAGACTGTCTAACTTATTTCCATTGGGGTCCTTAATCTTGTCTCCCAGGATGCAACCCACACCAGTCGACTAACACCCAGGTGAACAGGGAAAAATGCCTGGAACTAGTGCTCATATTGGTGAATTTAAAGCCAGCAAAGGTTGGTTTGAAAGATTTAAGAATCGTAGTGGCATACACAGTGTGATAAGGCCTGTTCTGGAAGAAAATGCCAAACAGGACCTACAGTACTCAGGAGGAAAAGGCACTCCCAGGACACAGTGTCTCATCAGTCATTGCTGCATCTTCAATAAAGGTAAGTGTCATTTATTCTTCATTTAGTAGAGAAGTACATGCACAATATATATTGTGCATGTACTACTCTACTATTGTGCATGTATCCTTCTCTTTGTGTGTAGGAAAATGTATATTTCATGTGGTAAATTTTTTTTTTTCATACTTTTGGGTGTCTTGCATGGATTAATTTGATTTCCATTATTTCTTATGGGGAAAATTCATTCGCATACCGAACATTTCGCATAACAATCAGCCCTCTTGCACGGATTAAAGTCGCTATGCGGGGGTCCACTGTATATCGGTCCATATGTGGTCTATTATGGTTGCACTTGTCTCAGTGAGCCTGGTTGGTTTAGTTATTGTTGGTATGAGAAGTGTGTTGCTCATATTGTTAATGAAATCAGTTACAGGCTGATCATCTAGTAAGCGAAGGTTGATGTTGAAGTCTCCAGCTAAGAGAAGGTGGTGCTTATTCATTTGTCTGTTTGTTATTAGTGACTTTAATTTCTCACTGAAATTTGGGATGTTTGTGTGAGAAACACTATAGAATTCAAGAAAGACATCATTGCAAAATATGAAAGTGAAGTGAGTGTAGTAGAACTTGCCAGGTTGTATAAGAAACACCATACAACCATCGTTTCCATCAAGGCCAAGAAAAAGGAAATCAAGGAAGCTGTTGTTGCGAAAGGTGCAAATATGCTCACAAAACAGAGTTTGCAAATACTCGAAGATGTGGAGACTTTGCTGTTGGTGTGGATCATCCAAAAACAGTTAGCAGGAGATAGTGTTATGCAGTCAACAATTTGTGAAAAGGCAAGGCAGTTGCATGATGATCTCATAAAAAAAAATCCCTGGAACTAATGCTAATGTTAGTGAATTTAAGGCCAGCAAAGGCTGGTTTGAGAGATTTACGAGTGTGGTGGTATACACAGTGTGGTAAGGCATGGCAAGGCTGCAAGTTCTGAAAAACATGCGGCTGAAAAATATGTTCAGGACTTCAAGGGGTACATAGAGGCTGAACAATTCAAACCCCAAGTGTTCAATTGCGATGAAACAGGCCTCGTTTTGAAGAAAATGCCAAAGAGGACCTACATCATGCAGGAGGAAAAGGCACCCCCAGGACACAAGCCTATGAAAGACAGGCTAACTCTCATGTTTTGTAGTAATGCTAGTAGGGATTTCAAAGTGAAGCCTTTACTGGTGTATCACTCTGAAAATCTCAGTGTGTTCAAGAAAAACAGTGTGTGATTGTGTGTGATGTGGAAGGCATGAGTCAAGAGGGAAATTTTCCTTGATTGGTTCAAAGAAGTGTTTGGCCTGAAAAATAAATTGTCACTCAAGAGCCTCATGGTACTGGACAGTGCTCCTGCTCATCCTCCAGACTTGGATGACCAAATGATGGAGGAGTTTCATTTCATCACAGTGAAGTTCTTACCCCCTAATACCACTCCTCCCATCCAGCCCATGGACCAGCAGGTCATTTCAAACTTCAAAATACTCTACATCAAAGCAATGCTTCAAAGGTGCTTTGACATAACCTCAGACACTGAATTGACCCTAAGAGAGTTCTGGTAAGATCACTCTGGTATCCTCCATTGCATAAAACTTATAGGTAAGGCTAGGGAGGGAGTGACTTCCAGGACTTTAAACTTTGCTTGTAGAAAATTGCAGCCAGAATGTGTCCAGAAGAGGGATTTTGAAGGGTTTGGAGCTGACCCTAACGAGCCTGTGGCAGTTGTGGAAAGTATTGCGGCATTGGGGAATTCCATGGGGTTGGATGTGAATGGTGAGGTTGTGGAAGAGTTGGTGGAGGACCAAGATGAAGAGTTAACCACTGAAGAGCTGCAAGGCCTTCATCTGCAACAGCAACAGACCACAGCTCAGGAAATTGCTTCAGAGGAGGAAGAAGAGAGATGGAAGAAGGTGCCTTCTTCAAAGATTAAGGACATTTGTGTAAAGTGGAGTGAGGTGCAAACATTTATGGATGAACATCACCCAGACAAAGCTGTTGCAAGTTGTGTTGGCAAGATGTACAATGACAGTGTCGTGCCCCATTTTAGGGAAAATTTAAAGAAATGCCAGAAACAGAGCTCTCTGGAACAATTTTTTGAGCAACAGAAGTCCAGTGACTCTCAAGCTGGTCCTAGTGGCACTAAAAAACAAAGAAGGGAAGTAACCCCATAAAAGGACTTGGTACCTGAAGTCTTCAGGGAAAGAGGTTCCCCCCCTTCCAAACAATAGTAACTCCTCCATCCTCTCCCCTCCTCCCATCATCCATACATCAACAAGTCTTCAATAAAGGTAAGTGTTGTGTTATTATTGTTTTATTCTTCATGTCTCATTGTTTTCTGTGTAAGTAAATGTATATTTCATGTAAAAAAAATATTTTTTTTAATACTTGTGGGTGTCTGGAATGGATTAATTGGATTTACATTATTTCTTAGGGGAAAATTAATTAGGATATTGTCCAATTCGGCTTTAGTCACACTCTCTGGAATGGATTAATTATGACAACCGGGGGTCCACTATATAATTTTGAAGAAAATATCATAGATGGATTAATGAAAATGTCTACATTAAAGTAAAACAAGACATTTAATGTGCCTAAGAGTGATTATTATTACATACTATTAGTACAGTGGACCCCCGGTTAACGATTTTAATCCGTGCAAGAGGGCTCATCGTTATGCGAAATAATCGTTATGCGAATGAATTTTCCCCATAAGAAATAATGGAAATAAAATTAATCCGTGCAAGACGCCCAAAAGTATGAAAAAAATTTTTTTTTACCACATGAAATGTTAATTTTAATACACACAAACTGAAAAAGGCATGCACAATTACATGACACTTACTTTTATTGAAGATCTGGTGATGATTGATGGGATGGGAGGAGGGGAGAGCATTATCTTCTTACTGTTTAGAAGGGGAATCCCCTTCCATTAGGACTTGAGGTAGCAAGTCCTTTTCTGGGGTTACTTCCCTTCTTCTTTTAATGCCACTAGGACCAGCTTGAGAGTCACTGGACCTCTGTCGCACAACAAATCTGTCCATAGAGCTCTGTACCTCCCGTTCCTTCAAGACTTTCCTAAAATGGGCCATAACATTGTCATTGAAATAGTCACAAGCACGGCTTGCAACAGCTGTGTCAGGGTGATTTTCATCTATAAAGGTTTGCAGTTCAACCCACTCTGCACACATTTCCTTAATCTTTGAAGTAGGCACAATGGATTCCACAACTGGCATAGGCTTCTCAGGGTTAGCCCCAAACCCTTCAAAATCTTTCTTAATTTCCATACTAATTCTCACCCTTTTTACCACAGGGTTGGCACTAGAAGCTTTCTTGGGGCCCATGGTCACTTATTTTCCAGAAACAGCACCGAAAATACTGTAATAATACGAAATATTCCGAGTGTATGCTTGGATGTTACCGCGGAGGCTGGCTGGTAAACAATGGGACGGAGCGGCACATGTGAGGCTGGCTGAGGGCACATTGGACGCGTCTCGGACGAAAATCGGTATGCGGGTTTTTAATTGGTATGCGGGGCAAAAATTTTGCGATAAAAGTAATCGTTATGCGGAAAAATCGCTATGCGATGCCATCGTTATGCGGGGGTCCACTGTATTACTATGGGTTTACGACAAGAAGGACACTCGTAGTGAACGAGTAACAAAGACATGTTTATACGCTATGTAACGTGTTTCTTACATAATTTTGAAGAAAATATTATAGATGGATTAATGAAAAATGTCTACATTAACGTAAAATAAGACATTTAATGTGCCCAAGAGTGTGTCATGAACATATGAGCGGCCCAGGTGGATGCGTCTGGTACCGTCGATTTCCGAGCCATTGTACGAAACCCAGGGGGAAATTTTACCAAAAAAAGTGCTTGAAATACGAATTGTACGATTTCCATACCAACCGAAAACCGGGGGTCCTCTGTATACAAAAAAACAGTACAGAATGGGTCTAATAACAAAGGAGCTGACAAAACATTACTCGACAATACTAACCAATCTAATAAGGAGGTCAAAACAGATTTCACGACATAAAAGGTGATATGAAAAACACCTGGAAAACTTTATTGGAAATTCTAGGATCTAAAAAGCTATCACTAAACAGAGTGATTAACTTAACAAAACCAGAAGAACCTCTTCTCCAGCCTACCGATACTGCCAACAAACTAAAGCCCTTTTTCTCAATCATAGAAAGGAAACTAGAAAGCAAAATTCCATACTCCAATTTTCAACCAACTACCCAAATACTGTGAAAGTAAAGACACATGTGCAACATCTGGAAATCTTTAATGTAGACGTTTCGCCATCCAGTGGCTTTATCAATACAAATTCTAGGACATAATTGGAAGACTGTGGAAATATATACAAAAGACGAGGTAATCAGTCCCTCAGCCTTGGAGTAAGTGTTCACAGCATCGTGGTGGAGGAGAATCTGGAGCAAAGGCAAGAAGACTGGCGGTTATATAGGCGTCAGTGAATAAGGACATGCAGCAGACGAGGGCATAGTCACTGACGCCTATATAACCACCAGTCTTCTTGCCTTTGCTCCAGATTCTCCTCCACCACGATGCTGTGAACACTTACTCCAAGGCTGAGGGACTGATTACCTCATCTTTTGTATATATTTCCACAGTCTTCCAATTATGTCCTAGAATTTGTATTGATAAAGCCACTGGATGGCGAAAAGTCTACATTAAAGATTTCGAGATGTTGCACATGTGTCTTTACTTTCATAGTGTCGGTATTTTATACCTTTCTTGCACAACTTGTCAGACACTGCAACATCATGGAATCTTGGTTCAGAGAATATCTACAAGAGCTTCTTCATGGCTGCTGCAACTAACCCATCTCTTTGGGAAGGACCTACTTCCACTGGGGAATCCCGCCTACCAGTGACTATGCCCTCGTCTGCTGCATGTCCTTATCCACTGACGCCTATATAACCGCCAGTCTTCTTGCCTTTGCTCCAGATTCTCCTCCACCACGATGCTGTGAACACTAACTCCAAGGCTGAGGGACTGATTACCTCATCTTTTGTGTATATTTCCACAGTCTTCCAATTATGTCCTAAAATTTGTATTGATAAAGCCACTGGATGGCGAAACGTCTACATTAAAGATTTCCAGATGTTGCACATGTGTCTTTACTTTCATAGTGTCGGTATTTTATACCTTTCTTGCACTACCCAAATACTCTATTTTTATCCCCAATAAATCCTACTGAAATCTTGTTAATCATCAAAACTAAGGTACAAGGCAGGTGACCTAAATAACTTACCACCACTCATGTATAAAAAAGCTTCTCATGAGTTGTCACCAATTATTGCGACTTTTTTTTAACAGTTCCATTGAATCTTCCACCTTCTCATCCATACTCAAGACAGCAAGAGTCACCCCGACCCTCAAAGGAGGTGATCCAACTGAATTGAAAAGCTATAGGCCTGTATCAAACTTGCCCCTACTCTCTAAAATCTTCAAAAAATTAATTCACAAACAAATCTACTCCTACTTTGTATCCCACAACATAATCAACCCCTGTCAGTTTGGATTCAGACTGAAAAAAAGTATTTTTCATAGATTTACAAAAAGCTTTTGATACAGATGACCATGATCTTTTATTATTATTATCACACTGGCCGATTCCCACCAAGGCAGGGTGGCCCGAAAAAGAAAAACTTTCACCATCATTCACTCCATCACTGTCTTGCCAGAAGGGTGCTTTACACTACAGTTTTTAAACTGCAACATTAACACCCCTCCTTCAGAGTGCAGGCACTGTACTTCCAATCTCCAGGACTCAAGTCCGGCCTGCCGGTTTCCCTGAACCCCTTCATAAATGTTACTTTGCTCACACTCCAACAGCACGTCAAGTATTAAAAACCATTTGTCTCCATTCACTCCTATCAAACACGCTCACGCATGCCTGCTGGAAGTTCAAGCCCCTCGCACACAAAACCTCCTTTATCCCCTCTCTCCAACCTTTCCTAGGCTGACCCCTACCCCGCCTTCCTTCCACTACAGACTGATACACTCTTGAAGTCATTCTGTTTCGCTCCATTCTCTCTACATGTCCGAACCACCTCAACAACCCTTCCTCAGCCCTCTGGACAACAGTTTTGGTAATCCCGCACCTCCTCCTAACTTCCAAACTACGAATTCTCTGCATTATATTCACACCACACATTGCCCTCAGACATGACATCTCCACTGCTTCCAGCCTTCTCCTCGCTGCAACATTCATCACCCATGCTTCACACCCATATAAGAGCGTTGGTAAAACTATACTCTCATACATTCCCCTCTTTGCCTCCAAGGACAAAGTTCTTTGTCTCCACAGACTCCTAAGTGCACCACTCACTCTTTTCCCCTCATCAATTCTATAATTCACCTCATCTTTCATAGACCCATCCGCTGACACGTCCACTCCCAAATATCTGAATACATTCACCTCCTCCATACTCTCTCCCTCCAATCTGATATTCAATCTTTCATCACCTAATCTTTTGTTTATCCTCATAACCTTACTCTTTCCTGTATTCACCTTTAATTTTCTTCTTTTGCACACCCTACCAAATTCATCCACCAATCTCTGCAACTTCTCTTCAGAATCTCCCAAGAGCACAGTGTCATCAGCAAAGAGCAGCTGTGACAACTCCCACTTTGTGTGTGATTCTTTATCTTTTAACTCCACGCCTCTTGCCAAGACCCTCGCATTTACTTCTCTTACAACCCCATCTATAAATATATTAAACAACCACTGTGACATCACACATCCTTGTCTAAGGCCTACTTTTACTGGGAAATAATTTCCCTCTTTCCTACATACTCTAACTTGAGCCTCACTATCCTCGTAAAAACTCTTCACTGCTTTCAGTAACCTACCTCCTACACCATACACTTGCAACATCTGCCACATTGCCCCCCTATCCACCCTGTCATACGCCTTTTCCAAATCCATAAATGCCACAAAGACCTCTTTAGCCTAATCTAAATACTGTTCACTTATATGTTTCACTGTAAACACCTGGTCCACACACCCCCTACCTTTCCTAAAGCCTCCTTGTTCATCTGCTATCCTATTCTCCGTCTTACTCTTAATTCTTTCAATAATAACTCTACCATACACTTTACCAGGTATACTCAGCAGACTTATCTCCCTATAATTTTTGCACTCTCTTTTATCCCCTTTGCCTTTATACAAAGGAACTATGCATGCTCTCTGCCAATCCCTAGGTACCTTACCCTCTTCCATACATTTATTAAATAATTGCACCAACCACTCCAAAACTATATCCCCACCTGCTTTTAACATTTCTATCTTTATCCCATCAATCCCGGCTGCCTTACCCCCTTTCATTTTACCTACTGCCTCACGAACTTCCCCCACACTCACAACTGGCTCTTCCTCACTCCTACAAGATATTATTCCTCCTTGTCCTATACACGAAATCACAGCTTCCCTATCTTCATCAACATTTAACAATTCCTCAAAATATTCCCTCCATCTTCCCAATACCTCTAACTCTCCATTTAATAACTCTCCTCTCCTATTTTTAACTGACAAATCCATTTGTTCTCTAGGCTTTCTTAACTTGTTAATCTCACTCCAAAACTTTTTCTTATTTTCAACAAAATTTGTTGATAACATCTCACCCACTCTCTCATTTGCTCTCTTTTTACATTGCTTCACCACTCTCTTACACCAAAAACTTAAACATTACGAGGTCAGAGGACGCTCTCTCGATTACCTGAAATCTTACCTTAGCAATAAAACGCAGTATGTATACACAAATGGAACTAACTCCACTACACAACCTGTTGTTGTTAGAGTCACATAGGGGGGTGTCCTTGACCCACTTCTCTTTCTCATTGACCTCCGAAAGTCATCTAAACTCCTTAAACCCATTTTATTTGCAGTTGACACTACTTATGTCTTCTCTCACCCAAACCCAACCATACTAACAGACACTGTAAATGCTGAACTGCTAAAAATATCTACTTGGATGACCACCAACAAACTTACTCTCAATATAGACAAAACCTACTTCATGCTATTTGGAAACAGCTTCAAATTTACAGCTAAACATATTTATAAATGGTTCACCCATTTCTAGACACACACACACAGCAAATTTCTAGGTCTCCACCTAGACTGCAATCTCATATTCCAGATGCACATGCAGCAAATATCCAAGTAAGTCCCCAAAACAGTAGGCATGCTTTCAAAGATAAAGTACTATGTACCCCAAATGGCACTTCTTGCTATTTACCACTCTCTCATTTACCCTTACCTCACCTATGGCATTTGTGCATGGGGTTTATCACAGTAAAACACCTTAAACCTTTAATAACCCAACAAAAAGCTGCAGTGCAATTGATTACAATCTCCTGTACTAGACAGCACACTCCTCCACTCTTCAAGAATCTTAACTTGTTTAATATACAAAACATCCACACTTATTATTGTGCCTACTACATACACAGCACACTACACTCAAATATAAACTCTCCTCTCAAACTCCTCCTTGATAATTATAACAGAACACACAGCCATAATACAAGACACAAACCACTCTTTGATATCCCTCATGTCCATCTCTCCCTATGCAAAAATGCAATGCACGTAAAGGATCTGAAGATCTAGAATTCATTGCCAGAACACACTAAAGGACCTCTGTCTGTAAATCAGTTTAACCTTTTCAGGGTCCGTGCCGTAGATCTACGGCTTTATGTTGAGGTTCCAAACTATAGATCTATGCCAAAATTCTAGCGGAGTCAAATTTAGCGCAAGAAGGCTGGTAGGCCTACATCTGAGAGAATGGGTCTGGGTGGTCAGTGTGTGCACCATAGAAAAAATCTGGATGCCTGCATGGCATTGTGGGAACGCCGCCAAAGTGCTTTGTTCATTATGCCTGGCGGCAAGGAAGCTCTCACTCCCCACTCACTCTCCTGGCGAATTCTGACTCCTCTCTTCACAACTTACAGTTCTAAGACTGATGGAAGAGGATCTGAAGAGAAATTCTATGGTTCTGAACCATATGGTACCATTGTACCATATGGTACAATGGTGCCATATGGTACAATGGTGCCACGTCATACAATGGTATCATATGGTACAAGGGTACAATATGGTACAATGTACCATATAGTACATTGTATCATATGGTACATTATACCATATGGTACATTGTACCATATGGTACAGGGTACAGGGACCCTAATGGAAATAAGTCTGTCTGACTTTTTTTGATTATCCTAGGTTCTCCAAACATATGCTGTTATGTATGATAATCTATGTAACTTTATTTGTGTATACCTAAATAAACTTACGATGCCACATGTGCTTGAGTAAGTTTATTCAGGTGTACACAAATACAGTTACATATATTATCATACATAGCAGCATATGTATAAAATCCTAGGATAACCCAAAAAAGTCAGGGTGACTTATTTCTATTAGGGTTCATGTACCCTGTACCATATGGTACCTTGCACCATATGGTACCCTGCACCATATGGTACCCTGCACCATATGGTACCCTGCACCATATGGTATCCTGTACTATATGGTACTCTATACCATATAGTACAATGTACCATATGGTACCCTGTAACATATGATACCATGTACCATATGGTCAGTTACAGATGTTGCTGCCACCAGCCACCAGGCAAGACTGAGTGAGTGGTGACGCAAGCTAGCTAGTGACTCCACAGTTTCCAAGAAAGCGCTTTGTCATCCACCTCAAGGAACATGTCGAGTGTCTGTACATTTGTAAATATATAATAGAACATATTTTGGTTGTAAACAATTATTGTAAACGAAATAATGATGAAAATATTAGTGTGTTTATTGTATTGAATACAACAGTACCGTATAGTACCATATGGTACATTGTACCACATGGTACCATGGCACCATATGGTACCATTGTATCATATGGTACCATTGTACCAAATGGTGCCATTGTACCATATTCTACCATATACCGGATACCTCACACAAACATCCCAAATTTCAGTGAGAAATTAAAGTCACTAATAACAAACAGACAAATGAATAAGCACCACCTTCTCTTAGCTGGAGACTTCAACATCAACCTTGGCTTACTAGATGATCAGCCTGTAACTGATTTCATCAACAATATGAACAACACACTTCTCATACCAACAATAACTAAACCAACCAGGCTCACTGAGACAAGTGCAACCATAATAGACCACATATGGACTAATATACTAGACCCCCTTAAATCAGGGATAATTACAGATAGCACTACAGACCACTACCCTACCTTCCTCCTGACAAACATTAATAAACCACCACTTGAATACAACAAAGTCTCATTTAGACTCCATGATGAGGCCTCAGTAAGGAAGTTCACAACTGACATAGAGACTGTTGACTGGCCTACAGAATTCTCCAAGGCTAATGGTATTGATGACTGGACAGACATTTTTCTTAACAAATTACTTAGACTATACAACAAACATTGTCCATTAAAAACGAAACAGATCACAAACAAACGGCTTGGTTGCCCATGGCTAACCAGCACCATTCTGAAATCCACTGACAAGAAACACCAATATGAAAAGCAATACAGACAGGGCTTAATACACAAAGATATTCTTAAACACTATTCATCAGTTCTCACCAAAGTAATAAAGAAAGCCAAACAACTATACTACTCCAGTAGATTCACAGACACTAGAGGAGATACAAAAAAGACCTGGAAAACACTCTCTCAGATTCTAGGGACCCACAAACTGAAAAAAACCAAGAATATTGTCCTAACTAAACCTAATGAAACACCACTACATCCCACTGACACAGCTAACAAGATAAACGACTTCTTCTCAACCATAGGATCTAATCTCGCCAATAAAATCCCACATACTAATGCCCATGCCGGGGACTACCTAGATGGGAATTTCCCAAATTCCTTCTATCTTGCACCAACTGAGCCCTCGGAAGTCACCGAGATTATAAAGTCACTTAAAAACAACTCAGGGAATCTGTCTAATGTCCCACCATTACTGTACAAGCGAGCGGCCCATATCCTTTCGCATGCTATTTCATTACTTTTTAACAAGTCACTAGAAACTAGCACCTTCCCGAAACTACTCAAGATGGCAAGGGTTACACCAATACATAAAGGTGGTGACCCTACAGACTTAAACAACTATAGGCCAATATCAAACTTACCATTGCTATCCAAAATCTTTGAGAAACTCGTGCACAGGAGACTATATTCATTTATAACGGCACAAAACATACTCAACCCCTGCCAATTTGGATTTAGGAAAAATAAAAGCACTAATAATGCAATCATAAAAATGCTAGATCTGCTTTACACAGCATTGGAAAATAAGGAATATCCACTAGGAATTTTTATTGACCTAAGAAAAGCTTTTGACACAGTAGACCACGACATCCTACTCCACAAACTTGACCATTACGGTATAAGAGGCCATGCGCTTGCTTATTTCAAATCTTACCTTACTAATAGGTATCAGTATGTTACCATTAAAGACACAGCATCAACAACACGGCCACTTGATACTGGAGTTCCGCAGGGAAGTGTCCTTGGTCCCCTGCTCTTCCTCATATACATCAATGATCTTCCAAACGTATCCCAACACCTGAAACCCATTCTCTTTGCTGACGACATGACTTATGTCATCTCTCACCCTAATCTTGCCACCCTCAACACCATTGTTAACGAGGAGCTGATCAAAATATCGACTTGGATGACAGCCAATAAACTTACGCTTAACACTGACAAAACCTACTATATTATGTTTGGTAGCAGAGCAGGAGATGCACAAATTAAAATTAAGATCGACAACACTCTAATTACCAGACATAATGAGGGCAAATTCCTAGGCCTGTACCTTGACAACAACCTGAATTTCAGCACCCATATCCAACACATAACCAAAAAAGTATCCAAAACAGTTGGGATCCTCTCCAAGATACGATACTACGTGCCACAAAATGCTCTTCTCACACTATACCACTCACTTATTTATCCATACCTCACCTATGCTATTAGTGCTTGGGGATCAACTGCAGCAACACACCTAAAGCCAATAATAACCCAACAAAAAGCTGCAGTAAGAATAATCACTAAATCCCATCCCTGGCAACACCCCCCCCCCACTCTTCATAGATCTAAACTTTCTCCCTGTTCAGTACATCCACACTTACTACTGTGCAATCTACATCTACAGGACCTTAAACTCCAATATCAACCTTGACCTAAAATGCTTTCTTGATAGTTGTGACAGAATCCACAGGCATAACACCAGACACAAACATCTCTACGACATTCCCCATGTCTGACTAAACCTTTACAAAAATTCAATGTATGTCAAAGGCCCTAAAATCTGGAACACCCTACCTGAGAACTCTAGAACTGCAGACACATTCATCACCTTCAAAACTACCATTAGAAAACATCTTATCTCCCTGATAAACCTCATCAACTAACTACACGAATACCACCTGGTGGTTCACACTTACACTCACTCACCCATTTGACCATAAACAGAAATATTAATCTCAATCTTAAAATAATGAATCCTATGATACTCCAATACTGAAACTATGTACTGTGCCAAAACAAAAGCACTCACATTGCTAAACTCACAAACTAGTATTTAGTCACTTAGCCATAATACCAACTTACCTCATAATTTGTAATATTTTAAAATAAAGAATTAAACTAAGTCTGCCCAAAATGCCTAGCCATGCTAGGCGTTCTAGTGGTACACTCTGTAATCATTATTTAACTACATGTAAACCACACAACAACCAAATTCTGTAAATTCAACATTGTAATCTTTATAGAGAATAAACTTTGAATTTGAATTGTATCATATGGTGCCATTGTACCATATGGTACCTCTGTACTATATGGTACCATTTCACCCTATGGCACCTTTGTACAATATAGTACCGTTGTATTCAAGACAATAACCGCACTAATATTTTCATCATTTTGTTTACAATAAACTTGTAAACAAGTTTTGTAAGCAATACAATGATAAACAAATTAGTGCAGTTATTGTGTTGAATACAATGAGTGTACACTTATACAATATACATTATATTGGTCTCACAGACCACAAATGTTACTAGAAAAAGAAAAAAATTAGAAAAGAAAAAAGTATAAAAACGTAAATTAAAAAAAATGCGATTTTGCGGAAGTCGCTGATGTTGCCGCCACCCGGCCATTTTGGGTCAACTTCCCGCCACTGTATCTTGGTAAGTATTGACCAGAATTATTTTTTTTATTTTATTACCTTCACAAAAAATATTATCTTTAATTCTGTACGAAAAAATAATAATTTTTCTTTTTCAAAATTTCAGATTTTGGCCTTGGACCCTGAAAGGGTTAAGACCCTACTTAGTAATCTCCTCATTGCCCAAAATTAACTAGACAAATAATACTTAATACTTATCGTTACTCATAAGCTACATGAAAAAACTTCTAAATAATTTAAGCTGCTCAACTTAAAATTGTCTCAATATCATTACTGTATACAGTGGACCCCCGCATAACCATATTAATCCGTTCATGAGAGCTCATTGTTATGCGAAATTATTGTTATGCGGATGAATTTTTCCCATAAGAAATAATGGAAATCAAATTAATCCATGCAAGACACCCAAAAGTATGAAAAAAAAAATTTTACCACATGAAATATACATTTTCCTACACACAAAGAGAAGGATACATGCACAATAGTAGAGTAGTACATGCACAATATATATTGTGCATGTACTACTCTACTAAATGAAGAATAAATGACACTTACCTTTATTGAAGATGCAGCAATGACTGATGAGACACTGTGTCCTGGGAGTGCCTTTTCCTCCTGAGTACTGTAGGTCCTGTTTGGCATTTTCTTCCAGAACAGGCCTTATCACACTGTGTATGCCACTACGATTCTTAAATCTCTCAAACCAACCTTTGCTGGCTTTAAATTCACCAATATGAGCACTAGTTCCAGGCATTTTTCCCTGTTCATCTGGGTGTTAGTCGACTGGTGTGGGTTGCATCCTGGGAGACAAGATTAAGGACCCCAATGGCAATAAGTTAGACAGTCTTCGATGACACTGACTTTTTTGGGTTATCCTGGGTGGCTAACCCTCTGGGGTTAATTGTTTCTCGGTAATTGTTTCACGTTAAGTCACACCAACAACACTCTCTCCACATCTTCGAGTAATACAGCTGATGGTGGTGCAGCAACAACAGCTGTGGTGCAGCTCACCATGGTGCAGCAGCAGCTGGGTGCAGCAACAGCTGACCATGGTGCAGCTGCAGCTGTGGTGCAGCAGCAGCTGACTGGTCCAATTTATCAGCTGACCGTGGTGCAGCAGCAGCTGACTGTGGTGCAGCAGCAGCTGACTGATCCAGCAACAGCTGACTGGTCCAGCAACAGTTGACTGGTCCAGCAACAGCTGACTGATCCAGCAACAGCTGACTGATCCAGCAACAGCTGACTGATCCAGCAACAGCTGACTGATCCAACAACAGCTGACTGGTCCAGCAACAGCTGACTGATCCAGCAACAGCTGACTGGTCCAGCAACAGCTGACTGATCCAGCAACAGCTGACTGATCCAGCAACAGCTGACTGATCTAGCAACAGCTGACTGATCCAGCAACAGCAATTCTTAAATCTCTCAAACCAACCTTTGCTGGCTTTAAATTCACCAATATGAGCACTAGTTCCAGGCGTTTTTCCCTGTTCACCTGGGTGTTAGTCGACTGGTGTGGGTTGCATCCTGGGTGACAAGATTAAGGACCCCAATGGAAATAAGTTAGACAGTCTTCGATGACACACTTTTTTGGGTTATCCTGGGTGGATAACCCTCTGGGGTTAATTGTTTCTTGGTATTCTCAATAAGCCACACCAACAATGGTGCTACAGCAGCAGCAGCTGACAGTGCTACAGCAGCAGCAGCAGCAGCTGACAGTGCTACAGCAGCAGCAGATGATGCTACAGCAGCAGCAGACGGTACTACAGCAGCAGCAGCAGCAGACGGTACTACAGCAGCAGCAGCAGCAGACGGTACTACAGCAGCAGCAGCAGCAGCAGACGGTACTACAGCAGCAGCAGCAGCAGCTGACGGTGGTACAGCAGCAGCAGCAGCTGACAGTGCTACAGCAGCACCAGCAGCTGACAGTGCTACAGCAGCAGCAGCAGCTGACAGTGCTACAGCAGCAGCAGACAATGCTACAGCAGCAGCAGACGGTACTACAACAGCAGCAGCAGCAGCTGACGGTGGTACAGCAGCAGCAGCAGTTGACGGTGCTACAGCAGCAGCAGCAGCTGACAGTGCTACAGCAGCAGCAGCATCAGCAGTTGACCATGGTACCACAGTATTTCGATAATATTTCTCACCCTTTTTACCACAGGGATGGCACTAGAAGCTTTCTTGGGGCCCATGCTCACTTATTTTGCAGATAAAATCACCAAAAACACTGTAATAATACGAAATGTTACGATTGTATGCTTGGATGTTACCGCGGAGGCTAGCTTGTAAACAATGCCACCGGCGGAACATGTGAGGCTGGCTCAGGCCTCACATAGACGTGCCTCGGACGAACAGTGTTGAGCGGGTTTTTTAGCGGTATGCCAGGCAAAATCTTAGCGATAAAATGTATCGGTATGCGGATTTAACGTTATATAAGGCCAATGGTATGCGGGGGTCCACTGTATTGTGCTGAGGATTGCTCAACCATTTACTTATTACTGTACTTCAAAATTAGGATGTTTAAATTTCATTGTTTTAAATACCAAATTGTAATACTGCATATTGTAAATTGTTTAAATTGTTCTATTATAATACAGTGGTACTATAAGAACAGAAGGCTGTTCGAGTGCCGTTACTGAACGAATTTGCTCCCAAAAGGAATAATGTAAATTATATTAGTCTGTTTCAACCCCCAAAAATACATTCATAAAAGTACCAACAATAATACACTTACATAATTGTTCAAGTAGGGGAGCTGTACGAAGCTCGGGGTACCACTATACTGTAATTTTTTTTAAAAATTCAAAACTGTAATTATTCTCTACTAAACTTTTCTACTAGACTTATTAAAGCCATATAGCATTATCTAATAATACTCAGTTCTCTTGTACTCACTGTAACTCATCTAATGACCATATGTACGGTTATTACCTTATTAATCTTAAGTTAATTTTAAGTTTGCCCGAAATGCACTGCATACAAGAGGCTTTTGGCATGTACACCTAACTATTATATTCCTTTGTACAACATTGTATCATGTGAAAATAAAGTTATTATTATTATTATTATTATTATTAGTACAGTGGACCCCCGCATACCGCACGCATCGCATACCGTACAATCCGCATACCGCTCGCTTTTTTCGCAAAAATTTTGCCTCGCATTCCGCCCAAAAACCCGCTCACTGCCCTTTGTCCGAGACGCGTCCAATGTGCGGCCTGAGCCACGCTCACAAGTTCCGCCAGTGGCATTGTTTACCAGCCAGCCTCCGCGGTAACATCCAAGCATACAATCGGAACATTTCGTATTATTACAGTGTTTTTGGTGATTTTTTCTGGAAAATATGTGACCATGGGCCCCAAGAAAGCTTCTAGTGCCAACCCTACAGCAATAAGGGTGAGAATTACTATAGAGATGAAGAAAAAGATCATTGATAAGTATGAAAGTGGAGTGCGTGTCTCCGAGCTGGCCAGGTTGTATAATAAACCCCAATCAACCATCGCTACTATTGGTGGTACAGCTGCTGCTGTACCACCGTCAGCTGCTGCTGCACTGTCAGCTGCTGCTGCTGTTGTACCACCGTCAGCTGCTGCTGCTGTTGTACCACCGTCAGCTGCTGCTGCTGCTGCTGTAGCATCGTCTGCTGCTGCTGTAGCATCGTCTGCTGCTCCTGTAGCATCGTCTGCTGCTGCTGTAGCATTGTCTGCTGCTGCTGTAGCATCGTCTGCTGCTGCTGTAGCATCATCTGTTGCTGCTGTAGCATCGTCTGCTGCTGCTGTAGCATCGTCTGTTGCTGCTGTAGCATCGTCTGTTGCTGCTGTACCACCGTCAGCTGCTGCTGCTGCTGTAGCACCGTTGTTGGTGTGGCTTATTGAGAATACCAAGAAACAATTAACCCCAGAGGATTTGCCACCCAGGATAACCCAAAAAAGTCAGTGTCATCGAAGACTGTCTAACTTATTTCCATTGGGGTCCTTAATCTTGTCTCCCAGGATGCAACCCACACCAGTCGACTAACACCCAGGTGAACAGGGAAAAATGCCTGGAACTAGTGCTCATATTGGTGAATTTAAAGCCAGCAAAGGTTGGTTTGAGAGATTTAAGAATCGTAGTGGCATACACAGTGTGATAAGGCCTGTTCTGGAAGAAAATGCCAAACAGGACCTACAGTACTCAGGAGGAAAAGGCACTCCCAGGACACAGTGTCTCATCAGTCATTGCTGCATCTTCAATAAAGGTAAGTGTCATTTATTCTTCATTTAGTAGAGTAGTACATGCACAATATATATTGTGCATGTACTACTCTACTATTGTGCATGTATCCTTCTCTTTGTGTGTAGGAAAATGTATATTTCATGTGGTAAAAAAAAATTTTTCATACTTTTGGGTGTCTTGCACGGATTAATTTGATTTCCATTATTTCTTATGGGGAAAATTCATTCGCATACCGAAAATTTCGCATAACAATCAGCCCTCTTGCACGGATTAAGGTCGCTATGCGGGGGTCCACTGTATTAGTATGTATTAGTAGATAAAAGAATGTTGAGTAGACTTCAGGATGAACATGTTTACAGAGGGGCCACAGATATATCAGATCACTTTTTAATTGTAGCTACACTGAGAGTAAAAGGTAGATGGGATACAAGGAGAATAGAAGCATAAGGGAAGAGAGAGGTGAAGGTTTATAAACTAAAACAGGAGGCAGTTAGGGTAAGATATACACAGCTATTGGAGGATAGATGGGCTAATGAGAGCATAGGCAATGGGGTCGAAGAGGTATGGGGTAAATTTAAAAATGTAGTGTTAGAGTGTTCAGTAGAAGTTTGTGGTTACAGGAAAGTGGGTGTGGGAGGGAAGAGGAGCGCAATATTGGTGGAATGATGATGTAAAGAGAGTAGTAAGGGGGAAAAAGTTAGCATGTAAGAAGTTTTTACAAAGTAGAAGTGATGCAAGGAGGGAAGAGTATATGGAGAAAAAGAGAGAAGTTAAGAGAGTGGTGAAGCAATGTAAAAAGAGAGCAAATGAGAGAGTGGGTGAGATGTTATCAACAAATTTTGTTGAAAATAAGAATAAGTTTTGGAGTGAGATTAACAAGTTGAGGAAGCCTAGAGAACAAATGGATTTGTCAGTTAAAAACAAGAGAGGAGAGTTATTAAATGGAGAGTTAGAGGTATTGGGAAGATGGAGGGAATATTTTGAGGAATAGTTAAATGTTGATGAAGATAGGGAAGCTGTGATTTCATGTATAGGGCAAGGAGGAATAACATCTTGTAGGAGTGAGGAAGAATCAGTTGTGAGTGTGGGGGAAGTTTGTGAGGCAGTAGGTAAAATGAAATGGGATAAGGCAGCTGGGATTGATGGGATAAAGATAGAAATGTTAAAAGCAGGTGGGGATATAGTTTTGGAGTGGTTGGTGCTATTATTTAATAAATGTATGGAAGAGGGTAAGGTACCTAGGGATTGGCAGAGAGCATGCATAGTTCCTTCGTATAAAGGCAAAGGGGACAAAAGAGAGTGCAAAAATTATAAAGGGATAAGTCTGTAGTAGGTAGTAGGTTGGTAGACAGCAACCACCCAGGGAAGTACTACCGTCCTGCCAGATGACTGTGAAACAGAAACCTGTAACTGTTTTGCATGATGGTAGGATTGCTGGTTTCTTTTTCTGTCTCATAAACACGCTAGATAACAGGTATATCTTGCTACTCCTACTTACACTTTGGTCACACTTCACAGACACGCACATGCATATATATATACATACATCTAGGTTTTTCTCCTTTTTCTAAATAGCTCTTGTTCTTCTTTATTTCTTCTATTGTCCATGGGGAAGTGGAAAAGAATCTTTCCTCTGTAAGCCATGCGTGTCGTATGAGGCGACTGAAATGCCGGGAGCAATGGGCTAGTAACCCCTTCTCCTGTAGACATTTACTAAAAAACAGAAGAAGAAAAACTTTATAAAACTGGGATGCTTAAATGTGCGTGGATGTAGTGCGGATGACAAGAAACAGATGATTGCTGATGTTATGAATGAAAAGAAGTTGGATGTCCTGGCCCTAAGCGAAACAAAGCTGAAGGGGGTAGGGGAGTTTCAGTGGGGGGAAATAAATGGGATTAAATCTGGAGTATCTGAGAGAGTTAGAGCATAGGAAGGGGTAGCAGTAATGTTAAATGATCAGTTATGGAAGGAGAAAAGAGAATATGAATGTGTATATTCAAGAATTATGTGGATTAAAGTAAAGGTTGGATGCGAGAAGTGGGTCATAATAAGCGTGTATGCACCTGGAGAAGAGAGGAATGCAGAGGAGAGAGAGAGATATAGGGAGATGTTAAGTGAATGTATAGGAGCCTTTGAACCAAGTGAGAGAGTAATTGTGGTAGGGGACCTGAATGCTAAAGTAGGAGAAACTTTTAGAGAGGGTGTGGTAGGTAAGTTTGGGGTGCCAGGTGTAAATGATAATGGGAGCCCTTTGATTGAACTTTGTATAGAAAGGGGTTTAGTTATAGGTAATACATATTTTAAGAAAAAGAGGATAAATAAGTATACAAGATATGATGTAGGGCGAAATGACAGTAGTTTGTTGGATTATGTATTGGTAGATAAAAGACTGTTGAGTAGACTTCAGGATGTACATGTTTATAGAGGGGCTACAGATATATCAGATCACTTTCTAGTTGTAGCTACACTGAGAGTAAAAGGTAGATGGGATACAAGGAGAATAGAAGCATCAGGGAAGAGAGAGGTGAAGGTTTATAAACTAAAAGAGGAGGCAGTTAGGGTAAGATATAAACAGCTATTGGAGGATAGATGGGCTGAGAGCATAGGCAATGGGGTCGAAGAGGTATGGGGTAGGTTTAAAAATGTAGTGTTAGAGTGTTCAGCAGAAGTTTGTGGTTACAGGAAAGTGGGTGCGGGAGGGAAGAGGAGCGATTGGTGGAATGATGATGTAAAGAGAGTAGTAAGGGAGAAAAAGTTAGCATATGAGAAGTTTTTACAAAGTAGAAGTGATGCAAGGAGGGAAGAGTATATGGAGAAAAAGAGAGAGGTTAAGAGAGTGGTGAAGCAATGTAAAAAGAGAGCAAATGAGAGAGTGGGTGAGATGTTATCAACAAATTTTGTTGAAAATAAGAAAAAGTTTTGGAGTGAGATTAACAAGTTAAGAAAGCCTAGAGAACAAATGGATTTGTCAGTTAAAAATAGGAGAGGAGAGTTATTAAATGGAGAGTTAGAGGTATTGGGAAGATGGAGGGAATATTTTGAGGAATTGTTAAATGTTGATGAAGATAGGGAAGCTGTGATATCGTGTATAGGACAAGGAGGAATAACATCTTGTAGGAGTGAAGAAGAGCCAGTTGTGAGTGTCGGGGAAGTTCGTGAGGCAATGGGTAAAATGAAAGGGGGTAAGGCAGCCGGGATTGATGGGATAAAGATAGAAATGTTAAAAGCAGGTGGGAATGTAGTTTTGGAGTGGTTGGTGCAATTATTTAATAAATGTATGGAAGAGGGTAAGGTACCTAGGGATTGGCAGAGAGCATGCATAGTTCCTTTGTATAAAGGCAAAGGGGATAAAAGAGAGTGCAAAAATTATAGGGGGATAAGTCTGCTGAGTATACCTGGTAAAGTGTATGGTAGAGTTATTATTGAAAGAATTAAGAGTAAGACGGAGAATAGGATAGCAGATGAACAAGGAGGCTTTAGGAAAGGTAGGGGGTGTGTGGACCAGGTGTTTACAGTGAAACATATAAGTGAACAGTATTTAGATAAGGCTAAAGAGGTCTTTGTGGCATTTATGGATTTGGAAAAGGCATATGACAGGGTGGATAGGGGGGCAATGTGGCAGATGTTGCAAGTGTATGGTGTAGGAGGTAGGTTACTGAAAGCAGTGAAGAGTTTTTACGAGGATAGTGAGGCTCAAGTTAGAGTATGTAGGAAAGAGAGAAATTATTTCCCAGTAAAATTAGGCCTTAGACAAGGATGTGTGATGTCACCGTGGTTGTTTAATATATTTATAGATGGGGTTGTAAGAGAAGTAAATGCGAGGGTCTTGGCAAGAGGCGTGGAGTTAAAAGATAAAGAATCACACACAAAGTGGGAGTTGTCACAGCTGCTCTTTGCTGATGACACTGTGCTCTTGGGAGATTCTGAAGAGAAGTTGCAGAGATTGGTGAATGAATTTGGTAGGGTGTGCAAAAGAAGAAAATTAAAGGTGAATACAGGAAAGAGTAAGGTTATGAGGATAACAAAAAGATTAGGTGATGAAAGATTGAATATCAGATTGGAGGGAGAGAGTATGGAGGACGTGGGACGTGGGAGTGGACGTATCAGCGGATGGGTCTATGAAAGATGAGGTGAATCATAGAATTGATGAGGGGAAAAGAGTGAGTGGTGCACTTAGGAGTCTGTGGAGACAAAGAACTTTGTCCTTGGAGGCAAAGAGGGGAATGTATGAGAGTATAGTTTTACCAACGCTCTTATATGGGTGTGAAGCATGGGTGATGAATGTTGCAGCGAGGAGAAGGCTGGAGGCAGTGGAGATGTCATGTCTGAGGGCAATGTGTGGTGTGAATATAATGCAGAGAATTCGTAGTTTGGAAGTTAGGAGGAGGTGCGGGATTACCAAAACTGTTGTCCAGAGGGCTGGGGAAGGGTTGTTGAGGTGGTTCAGACATGTAGAGAGAATGGAGCGAAACATAATGACTTCAAGAGTGTATCAGTCTGTAGTGGAAGGAAGGCGGGGTAGGGGTCGGCCTAGGAAAGGTTGGAGAGAGGGGGTAAAGGAGGTTTTGTGTGCGAGGGGCTTGGACTTCCAGCAGGCATGCGTGAGCGTGTTTGATAGGAGTGAATGGAGACAAATGGTTTTTAATACTTGACGTGCTGTTGGAGTGTGAGCAAAGTAACATTTATGAAGGGGTTCAGGGAAACCAGCAGGCCGGACTTGAGTCCTGGAGATGGGAAGTACAGTGCCTGCACTCTGAAGGAGAGGTGTTAATGTTGCAGTTTAAAAACTGTAGTGTAAAGCACCCTTCTGGCAAGACAGTGATGGAGTGAATGATGGTGAAAGTTTTTCTTTTTCGGGCCACCCTGCCTTGGTGGGAATCGGCCAGTGTGATAATAAAAAAAAAAAAAAGTCTGTTGAGTATACCTGGTAAAGTGTATGGTAGAGTTATTATTGAAAGAATTAAGAGTAAGATGGAGAATAGGATAGCAGATGAACAAGGAGGCTTTAGGAAAGGTAAGGGGTGTGTGGACCAGGTTTTTACAGTGAAACATATAAGCGAACAGTATTTAGATAAGGCTAAAGAGGTCTTTGTGGCATTTATGGATTTGAAAAAGGCGTATGACAGGGTCGATAGGGGGGCAATGTGGCAGATGTTGCAGGTGTATGGTATAGGAGGTAGGTTACTGAAAGCAGTGAAGAGTTTTTACGAGGATAGTGAGACTCAAGTTAGAGAATGTAGGAAAGAGGGAGATTATTTTCCAGTAAAAGAAGGTGTTAGACAAGGATGTGTAATGTCACCGTGGTTGTTTAATATATTTATAGATGGGGTTGTAAGAGAAGTAAATGCGAGGGTCTTGGCAAGAGGCGTGGAGTTAAAAGATGAAGAATCACACATAAAGTGGGAGTTGTCACAGTTGCTCTTTGCTGATGACACTGTGCTCTTGGGAGATTCTGAAGAGAAGTTGCAAAGGTTGGTGGATGAATTTGGTAGAGTATATAAAAGAAGAAAATTAAAAGTGAATACAGGAAAGAGTAAGGTTATGAGGATAACAAAAAGATTAGGTGATGAAAGATTGGATATCAGATTGGAGGGAGAGAGCATGGAGGAGGTGAATGTATTCAGATATTTGGGAGTGGACGTGTCAGCGGATGGGTCTATGAAAGATGAGGTGAATCATAGAATTGATGAGGGGAAAAGGGTGAGCGGTGCACTTAAGAGTCTGTGAAGACAAAGAACTTTGACCTTGGAGGCAAAGAGGGTAATGTATGAGAGTATAGTTTTACCAACGCTCTTATATGGTTGTGAAGCATGCGTGATGAATGTTGCAGCGAGGAGAAGACTGGAGGTAGTGGAGATGTCATGTCTGAGGGCAATGTGTGGCATGAATATAATGCAAAGAATTCGTAGTTTGGAAGTTAGGAGGAAGTACGGGCTTGCCAAAACTGTTGTCCAGAGGGCTGAGGAAGGGTTGTTGAGGTGGTTCGGACATGTAGAGAGAAGGGAGCAAAACAGAATGACTTCAAGAGTGTATCAGTCTGTAGTGGAAGGAAGGCGGGGTAGGGGTCAGCCTAGGAAAGGTTGGAGGGAGGGGGTAAAGGAGGTTTTGTGTGCGAGGGGCTTGGACTTCCAGTGGGCATGTGTTGCAACCCCTGAATGGGTTACAATGATTATTATGTATATATAATGTATATTATCTTTTCATTTAATTTTATATTGCTTATATTTGCGATAATAGCTAAATCGTAAATGTATGACTTTATATTATTATTTGACTGTTATATTGTTATTTAGCTTATGTTGTTAGGATGTATATAAATTGTGCTCAGTTAGTCTTGATTGTCAAACTACTGTAATTATCGCTTGTCGCTCGTTATACTGCCGGCTTCTGAGCTGCAGTTGTCCACGTAGCTATCACGTGATCGAGGGGGGGGGGTGTCCTCACCTCTCGTGAAGTAGTCAGTCTGCTCGAGACTCTCTTGGTGGTTGGACAGATTGTCTGTCTCATTATTCTTGTTAGTTCTGTAGAACTTTGTTCACAGAACATTGTATAGACTTTGTGATTTTCGACGTTGTACTGAGGTTGTGTGTCACATAGACACTCTGAGTATCTCAGGTCCTTAGCTATAGCTTCTGACCTAATTTTGTACTGGTTTCTGTGCATTGTCACAGTCGGGTTTTCCTATGCTGAACGTAGATTCAGTATTATGGGAGTTTTGTAACTTTTGTGGAGGATCTGCAGATGGTCCCTACTTAGTGTCATTATATTATCTCCTTGTTCCTGATTCTGTGTCGCAGTCGCTTGATATTGCATTGCTATTGGGCTTTTCATTCTTTGTTGTTCAAGCAGACTGTTCGGGTTGCCAGTCGGTCAAGAAGTTAGTTTATTTGAGGACTTTGTCAGTCACTTGTTTAAGTCTTATTCGAGTCTTGAGACATAGCTAACTACTTAAGAGCACTTACACGCATACACACACTCGTACATATTTGTAATATCTTATTAAATGTTAATGTACCTGACGGTACTTAAGAATTATAAATGTGATATGTGCTTTCAGCACAATAATATTGAACTCGAGAGATTGATTTTATTTTGATTGCTATGATTAATTTAATTTGATAATATACCTCTAGACAACTTACTACTTAATAAATTTATTAAATTTTAATTTCTCTAGTTAGTAGCCTACCAGTTGTAATCCTAAAGCACTATTGAACCATACTGAATTTTAATGGATAATTGGACAAGGATACTGACTACTTGTTACAAAAACCCAGTAACAGGCTGGATGCTAGAAGGGCAGTCCTTTCTAGTATTCACTGGAGATCTCTAAGCTTTTAGAATCGCGTTTTTTGTAACAAATGGGGGCCTGTCCGGGATGCTCTTGATCCAAGGTGTTGGAGAAATTGTCCAGTTTGACATACTAGTGAATCTATGATCAAACACTTTGAGTACTTTCCTAATCTGAAGACTTTGAGTTTAGTCTTGTACAACATACCAGGTGGATGTATGTACCTGACTGAGTCTCTTGATCCAAGGAGATGGAAATACTGTTTATGAGCTCTAGCTCTAAGACAACCAACACTAAAATTCCTATCAAGATTATAGTTTCCCATAATCACTCTCTCGTAGTACAATTATTTTTGTGATGTATGCCGAAGTGAAACAGTTAATTGATACTCTGACTTTGTCTGAGTTAAGTACATTAAAACTTCAGACGTGTTGACAAGTAGCCAAATATCTTGGTGTGACGTATAACAGGAATTACACCGCTGAAACTGTCAGAGCATTAATTAAAGATATATTGTTTCCTGCTCATACAGAGATGTCTGATTATGATTCAGATTCAGAAAGCCTAGTGTCACAATTAGGAAGTATGACTCTATTTGATGAAGAAAGAGCAACTAGAGCAGAAGTGAGCCTAGTGTCTGAGCCTAGTGTAGCTCAGTTCTCGCTCACGCCTTCCCTCACTGACACTGTAGTACAGAGTATAGCTGGTAGTATGACACAGCCTAATACTAGTACAGTGTATACTACACCTGTATTTACTTATCCTAGACCAGATCTAGACACTCTAGAGACGGCTGGACCAAGTGTCCGACCTAAGGACCGTCCAGACCATGTTAATTTCCCTACTCCTCCATTACCCACTGGTCCTATCTCTCAGGAACAGTTTGAGAGGTTTGAACGCCTCATTATGTTGCAGACTGCACAAATAGAGGCTCAGAGGAGATTGAACGAAGATTTCCGAAGAGAAAATATTTTTCTGGGAAGACAACAGACTGAAAGATCACAGGACACATTTAATGTGCAGAAAGCTGCATCTATGGTTCCTAGGTTTTTTGAAAGTGACTTAGACACATATTTTGATGTGTTTGAGAACCAGGCACGTGCTATGAACTGGCCACGTAAGCACTGGGAAACATTGTTGCATACTGCTTTGACGGGAAGAGCTCAAACCTGTACTGCAGCTTTGCCATTTGCCAAGTACATTAGTTATGACGTTGTCAAACAAACAATTCTAGAGACGTATAACTTGTTACCTGTAAGTTATCAAAGAGCATTTCGTACGTTACAACGACGACAAGATCAAACTTGTGTAGAGTTTGCTCGTGAGAAAAAAGTTGCATTTCAGAGGTGGTGTAGGTCTGCCAAGGGTAACAACTACGACAGTCTTGTTCAGTTGTTACTACACGAAGAGTTTAACAACTGTATGCCTGCTGACATACAAGAATATCTGATCGATCATACTACCTCAGATATTCTGGAAACTGCAGCATTAGCAGACAATTACGAGATTTCTCACAAACTTGTACGTACTAAAACACAAAGAAACAAGGTAACTAAAAATTGTCCTAGAAGTTGGCAACCTAAATCAGCTGCTCATTGCCGGCCTGATGTACCTGCTACTGTAACTTCTCGTACCTTTACCAGGAAAACTCACAATCCTGAATCTGTCTCTGTGGCTAGACAGAAATCTGATATCGAGAAGAAGAAAGTTAAATGTACCTATTGTAACAGGAAAGGACATACTAGAGAGGATTGCTATAAGTTAGAAAGAGATACGAGAAACAGTAGTGCGGCTGGCGCCCCCACACAAGTCGTATCCTCTTCCAAGCAACAAAGGCACCAAAATCCTAGTAATACCTCTGATCCTACTGTTTTAGATAATGTTACTCAGGATAGATGACTAGCATCAGAAAGTGTATCTGACGAAAAGATTCTTTCAGCGATGAGTCCTTACTTTTCGAGAGATAAAGTAGGATTTGACGAATCACATCTAACTGAGATAATTTCTTTCAGAGACACTGGCAGTTATCTCACGTTATTAAGAGAAGATGTACTGCCCATAACTGACGATACCTATTGCAAGATAGATGTATTGTTAGAAGCCTATGGAGGGGCTGTTATAAAAGTGCCTCTGCACAAAGTTTATATTGAAACAAGCTATTATACTGGTTATATTTCAGTGGGTATATCCAGTGGTGTATTTCCCATCAGGTCAATGGACTTGTTGATAGGGAACGATATCCTTCATGCTGGTATATGTAAAGAACCACTTGTGATTGATAATAACACTGATGATAATTATGCCATTGAAGCTTGTAGAGAGAAACCTATTTTATTTCCTCTCAGCACAATTACTAGAGCTATGTCAAAGATACAACAACCATCCTTGTCTCCTGTTGAATTAGTTGATGACAATGATTTGGGCTTGAATATGTTGTTTAGTGACGCTCTGCGCCCAGGATCATTAACACTGACTCCCCCCGGTCATCAACCTAGTCAAGACACAACTGACGTTAAATTTCTAACTCATGATGATTTAATCAAGGATCAGTTTGTTGATCAGTCACTGGAAAGACTGAGAGATATAGCAGTTACTGAGAGTGAAGCAAAGGATCTCGATAATTGTTACTATTATAGTAACGGTGTACTGATGGAGAAAAATACATGTAAGTTGTCAGCTGATAGTGTTTCCATCACAGTCAAGCATCTTGTAGTGTTACCAGATACATTTATTTATTTATTTATTTAAAAATTTGAGCACACATACAGAGGTACAACAAATACAGGTAAGAGCAGTATGCCAAAGCCACTTATACTATGCATAGCATTACGGGCTGGCTTAAAATTAACTTAAGATTAACTAAGCAATGATGAAATCAGTGATAAAACATTAATGTAAACAGGTTACTATAAAGCACAAGTGAGTATTACAAAGACAGGTCATATGGTTGTATGCATTGTTGTACATTCAGTAGAATGGAGTATTCTGTTAGGTAGTGTATTTAAAAAATAATAAAGTTAGATTGGGTTTTAGGTTTAACATTTATGTGATATAATTGTGAGAAACATTTAAGATATACAATTTATAAGGTTCAGTTATTCAGTATTTATTTGGTTTTGGGTGAGTAAGTGATCTTTGAGAAGAGACTTGAATTTATAAACAGGTAGTGTTTCTTTTATATTTACAGGTAATGAATTCCAGATTTTAGGGCCTTTTATGTGCATTGAGTTTTTACATAGTGTGAGATGGACACGAGGAACATCAAAGAGTGATCTGTGCCTTGTGTTATGGTCATGTGTTCTGTTGAGGTTGGCAAGGAGATGTTTGAGGGGAGGGTTAATATCAGAGTTAAGTGTTCTATGTATGTAATAGGTGCAGTAGTAAGTATGGATGTTTTGTATGGTGAGGAGGTTTAGTGTATTGAATATTGGTGGAGTGTGCTGCCTATAGTGAGAATTTGTTATCATTCTAACTGCAGCCTTTTGTTGGGTAATTAGTGGTCTGAGATGGTTACTTGTTGTTGAGCCCCATGCACAAATTCCATAGGTGAGATAGGGGTAAATAAGAGAGTGATATAGGGCCAGGAGGGCTGACTGTGGAGCATAGTACCGTATCTTCGATAGTATGCCTACAGTCTTGGAAATTTTCTTAGAAATTTGTTGTACATGTGTATGAAATTTGAGTCTATTATCAAGGTGGATTCCTAAGAATTTTCCCTCTGTTAGCTTTGTGATAGGTGATCCGTTTATCATTATGTTAAGAGGGACATCTGTAGCTCTGTTACCAAACTGAATGAAGTAGGTTTTGTCAATGTTTAGTGTAAGTTTGTTAGTTCTCATCCAGGTAGATATTTTCTGTAATTCGGTATTTACAGTATTGGCTAGCATGACTGGGCTCGGGTGGGAGAAGACGTATGTAGTGTCATCTGCAAATAGTGTGGGTTTGAGTAATTGCGAAGCATTTGGTAGGTCATTTATGTATAGGAGAAAGAGAAGAGGGCCAAGGACACTTCCCTGTGGGACACCAACTGTAATTGGTTGTGCAGAGGAGTTTGCCCCATTTGCATACACATATTGGCTTCTGTTGCTGAGGTATGACTTGAGGTAGTTGAGGGAGTGCCCTCTTATACCATAGTGTGACAATTTTACGTGGAGCAAGTCATGGTCAACTGTATCAAAAGCTTTACGTAAGTCAATGAAGATCCCCAGTGGGACTTCTTTTTTCTCTATTGCAGTGTATATATGTTCTAGCATGTGTATAATAGCATCATTAGTATTTTTATTAGGCCTGAATCCAAATTGGCAGGGGTTGAGTATGTTTTGGGAGATAAGGTAGAGTAGATTCGTTTATGAATTAATTTTTCGAAGATTTTTGAGAGAGGGTGTAAGTTGGATATTGGCCTATAGTTATTCAACTCTGTTTGGTCTCCTCCTTTGTGGATCGGGGTGACCCTTGCTATTTTGAGTACTGTAGGGAAGGTGGAGGATTCAATGGATTTGTTAAAGAGTGTTGCAATGATTGGTGATAGCACTTGTGACACTTTTTTGTATATAAAGGGTGGTAAAGTATTTAAATCTCCTGCCTTGTTTTTTAGTGTGTTGATAATAAGGGAGACTTCGTATGGGTTAGTCGGAGCTAGGAACAGTGTGTTCGGGTAGTTGCCGGTGAGGTAGTCATTTGGTGGGGTATCTGAGCTTGGGATTTTATTGGCAAGGTTTTGTCCTATAGTGGAGAAGAAATCATTGAGTCTGTTTGCTGTTTCTGTTGGTGGGAGTTGGGGTTCATCTGATTTTGCTAATTTTATTTCGCTATTTTGTGATATCTTTTTTGTTCCTAGAATTTCTGATAGGGTTTTCCAGGTCTTTTTTATATCACCTCGTAAGTTGGATAATCTGTTCTCATAATACAATTTTTTTGCCCTTCTTATCAGGCTGGTTAGGATTGACGAGTAACGTTTTGTTTGGTCTCTGGTTATGTGACCCATTCTGTACTGTTTTTCATATTGGTGTTTTGTATTTATGGATTTGAGAATGCTGGGTGTTAGCCAGGGACTGTTCAGTCTCTTAGCTGTCATCTGTTTAGTTTTTTTAGGGCAGTGCTTGTTATAGAGGTATTGGGTCTTTTTTAGAAAATTATTAATACATTCGTCAATATCTGTATAGATTTCTAGCTCAGTGTGCCAGTCAATGTTTGCTACTGCTGTTGTGAAGTTATTAATGGCTGCCTCATTGTGAAGTCTGAAGGTGACTTTAGTAGTGTCTTGGGGTAATTTACCAAGAGTTGTTATGAGGAAAGTCGGGTAGTGGTCTGTGGTATTATCTGTAATTATGCCTGATTTTAAAGGGGATATGGTGTTGGTCCAGATGTGGTCAAGTAGGGAAACACTAGTCTCTGTAACTCTTGTAGGTTTTGTTACTGTTGGTAGCAACATACAGTTACTCATTGTGTTTGTGAATTCAGTAACGTGTGGGTCCTGGTCTTGCAGGAGATTTATATTGAAGTCACCTGAGAGTAGTAAGTGATCTTTGTTCATGCGTGCATCAGTTATCATACTTCCTAGGTTTTGACTAAATTGGCTAATGTTTGACTGTGGAACTCTGTAGATGTTTATCAATGTGAGAGGTTTTTGTAGGTATTTGGATTTGAATTTGGCTATTATATATTCCCCATGTTCATCCCTTGTGCAAGTATTAGTGATACATTCTAGTTGGTCTGAGTAGTATATGGCTGTGCCACCCCCTTGTTGGTCTGGCCTACAGTTGTGTATGGCTGTGTAACCAGGAATGGCATAGACATCTGTACTATCAGGCTTTAGCCAGGTTTCAGTTAGTGTAATGATGGACATATTGGCATGTAAGGAATTTAGTAATGCTATGAGGTCATCGTAATGCTTGCTTAAAGATCTGATATTGTAGTTAAAGATAGTTATGTTGTTGTTGGCACTGAGAAGTGCCTTTGATTGTTCTGCAGTGTAGTAATTACAGTAACTGTTTGATTCATTTAAGTCATTAAATAAGAGATTGGTATCAGGATCAATGCTTGTAATCATAAGATTTGTAGTGAATCTATAGTTAGAATTAAGTATAAAACAAAGTAAATAGTCTTAAGCTAAAAAATAGCACCTGAATTATTTAACAAATGTAAAATAATGAGCTAAGGTAGTTTTTTTTTTTTTTTTTTTTTAAGCTAAAATAAAGGAGACAATATAAAAGGGACTAATACAAATATAGTGATGATCAAATAATGGAGCTTGGGAATATGATAGTAGGTAGTACTATAAAGGTAATTCTTTAAAGTTAGAATTATAGTATAAAATAATAATATAAAAGGGACTAATATAAGTTGTGGTGAACAATAAAGTGGTAATCAAATAATGAGCTTTGGAATATAATGGCAAAATTGTGAACTTATTCTACTTTAGCACCTGATTTTGCTCACAATAGTCCCATTGGAGGACATTTGGGTGTCAAGAAGACACTCGGTAAACTGGCAAAACATTTTACTTGACCAAAGATGAAGGAAACAGTTGCTGATCATGTGCGACATTGCCACGTGTGTCAAGTGACAGGCAAGCCAGCGCACACACCTCCACCTGCACCTCTCACTGAGTTCATTAGTAGCAAAGTTCAGTTCACCTGGACTAGAGATTGTTCAGACTCGTTCAAAAGGTTGAAGCGCTTGCTATCCTCTGCTCCTGTGTTGAAAAGTCCAAATTTCAATCTTCCCTTCTTTTTACATATAGATGCGAGTGGTTATGCAGTGGGTGCTGTGCTGCTCCAACAGTCAACATCCACTGACATTCTCCATCCTATATGTTACTATTCATCTAAGCTTAAACGACACCAGAAAAATTATGCCACTATTGAGAAAGAGGCTCTAGCTCTTGTGGCGTCCTTGGAACATTTTGACGTGTATTTGGGCACTTCCCCATTTAAAATTAACGTTTTTTCAGACCACAATCCACTCACTTACATAAACACCATGAAAAGTAAAAATGCTAGGATCATGAGGTGGGCCCTCAGAATCCAACCTTATTTTATTAGTATAAAACACATAAGTGGTCATTGTAATGTAATTGCTGACGCTCTGTCTCATCCTTAATAATTATCAGTTACATTAACGTAATTTTATGCCCAAATACCTTTTGTTACTTGCTATGTCAAATTCAGTAAAGTAACTTAATCCCTCCAGCCCATATTAACTATATATACTCATGTCATGTCTAATTATTATATTTATATATTCACAGTAATGTTGTGTGAGGAGGAGACAAGCTGAGTGTTGAGTGAGTAGTGTGGTGCGGGTGATGTACTGCGTGACGCAACACTGTCCTGTCGCAGACCCCCCCCCCTTCACTACACACCTTAAGCTGTTTCATACTCAGATATTCATACTGCCTAGCATTCCACAACCACTACTTAAGAGTGGAATGCAGTCTCCTCTACTATGATCAAGCCTCAGTGCCCTGCTCGTCTGCGCTATCCTGTCTCTACACTGATGTACATAACCACGAGTATGCAGAGATACGATACTGTGTACTGCCCTAGTATAAGGGACATATCCTAGTGACGGACACTGTGAAATTGTAGAGGTGCTTGGCACAAGAGAGACTAATTAATATTTATTTTGATAATAATATTGATATGAGTAACCAGAAATAATGTGAAAGACATTCATGCAACTCCTAGTGCGACCCTCTGTCGTGTTGGGGGGGGGGTGTTGCAACCCCTGAATGGGTTACAATGATTATTATGTATATATAATGTATATTATCTTTTCATTTAATTTTATATTGCTTATATTTGAGATAATAGCTAAATCGTAAATGTATGACTTTATATTATTATTTGACTGTTATATTGTTATTTAGCTTATGTTGTTAGGATGTATATAAAATGTGCTCAGTTAGTCTTGATTGTCAAACTACTGTAATTATCGCTTGTCGCTCGTTATACTGCCGGCTTCTGAGCTGCAGTTGTCCACGTAGCTATCACGTGATCGAGGGGGAGGGTGTCCTCACCTCTCGTGAAGTAGTCAGTCTGCTCGAGACTCTCTTGGTGGTTGGACAGATTGTCTGTCTCATTATTCTTGTTAGTTCTGTAGAACTTTGTTCACAGAACATTGTATAGACTTTGTGATTTTCGACGTTGTACTGAGGTTGTGTGTCACATAGACACTCTGTGCATTGTCACAGTCGGGTTTTCCTATGCTGAACGTAGATTCAGTATTATGGGAGTTTTGTAACTTTTGTGGAGGATCTGCAGATGGTCCCTACTTAGTGTCGTTATATTATCTCCTTGTTCCTGATTCTGTGTCGCAGTCGCTTGATATTGCATTGCTATTGGGCTTTTCATTCTTTGTTGTTCAAGCAGACTGTTCGGGTTGCCAGTCGGTCAAGAAGTTAGTTTATTTGAGGACTTTGTCAGTCACTTGTTTAAGTCTTATTCGAGTCTTGAGACATAGCTAACTACTTAAGAGCACTTACACGCATACACACACTTGTACATATTTGTAATATCTTATTAAATGTTAATGTACCTGACGGTACTTAAGAATTATAAATGTGATATGTGCTTTCAGCACAATAATATTGAACTCGAGAGATTGATTTTATTTTGATTGCTATGATTAATTTAATTTGATAATATACCTCTAGATAACTTACTACTTAATAAATTTATTAAATTTTAATTTCTCTAGTTAGTAGCCTACCAGTTGTAATCCTAAAGCACTATTGAACCATACTGAATTTTAATGGATAATTGGACAAGGATACTGACTACTTGTTACGAAAACCCAGTAACAGGCTGGATGCTAGAAGGGCAGTCCTTTCTAGTATTCACTGGAGATCTCTAAGCTTTTAGAATCGTGTTTTTTGTAACAGCATGCGTGAGCGTGTTTGATAGGAGTGAATTAAGACAAATGGTTTTTAATACTTGACGTGCTGTTGGAGTGTGAGCAAAGTAACATTTATGAAGGGATTCAGGGAAACCGGCAGGCCGGACTTGGGTCCTGGAGATGGGAAGTATAGTGCCTGCACTCTGAAGGAGGGGTGTTAATGTTGCAGTTTAAAAACTGTAGTGTAAAGCACCCTTCTGGCAAGACAGTGATGGAGTGAATGATGGTGAAAGTTTTTCTTTTTTTGGGCCACCCTGCCTTGGTGGGAATAATAAAAAAAATAAAAAATAATAAATATTTATACAATTATTACAATATTGCATAACAGTAAATCTTCTAATTTTTGGTTTGAATAAAAATTTATTATGTGAACAAAAATCAAAATGGAATTCATTTGTAAAGCCTCAAAACATAACTAATGAACAGAGGAAATGTTAGTTTAGTGGCAGGAATACCTACGTTGTTTATTCTGGACCCTATTTTGAAATTGGAATATTTTGAACTTTGTGTTAAATTGGCCAAATTACCAATTTCCGATCGCTTTATTTTGTAGTTGAAACAGTTGACTTGGCAATTTCTTGTGCTCAGTCGATAGAATAGAAGTAATACTAGTGAAATAGCTAAGAATTTGGTCAACTGGAATAATGTAATTGGCCTAAAATGGGAGTGAAAGTCGGCAAAATCGCCGATTCGTAAATAACGCTGACACATCAAAATTCGCGAGAGCATAATTTCGTCAATTTTCCATCAAATTTCTTACTTTTTGTTTTATTACCTTCAGAAAAAGATTCTCTACCATTTCATAAGAAAAAATAAATTCTTTTTTTGAAAATTCTTGGGCCTCTGGACCTGAAAGGGCTAAATCCCTTTTATTTATTACTGTTTTCCATTTATACACCTCAATCATATCCCCCCCAATTCTACTCCTTTCGAGAGAGTGCAGATTCAGGGCCCTCAGTCTATCCTCACAGGGAAGATTTCTGATACATGGGATCATCTTTGTCATCCTCTGTACGTTTTCCAGTGCATTTATATCCATTCTGTAATACGGTGACCAGAACTGCACAGCATAATCCAAATGAGGCCTAACCAAGGATATACAGAGTTGAAGAACAACCAGAGGACTTCTATTATTTATACATCTAGATATGAAGCCAAGAATTCTGTTAGCTTTATTGTAAACACTAATGCACTGTTGTCTTGGTTTTTAGATTACTGCTTACCAGAACTCCTAAATCCTTTTCTAAATCAGTAGTACAGTGGACCCCCACCTTACAAACGCATCGCCTTACGTTAAATCCGCCATACAAAGCATTTGAAAGCAAAAATTTTGCCTCGCCTCACAATAAGAAACTCGCCTTACGTGATTCGTCCAGGACGCGTCCCACGTGTGGCCTCAGTGCCAATGTTTACAAGCCAGCCAGTGCGGTCACATCTACGCATATATTCAGTACATTTCACATTATCCCAGTGTCTTTAGTGCTTGTAACTGCAAAATAAGTCACCATGGACCCCAAGAAACTTCTAGTGCCATCCCTGTGGTAAAAAGGGTGAGAATTAGTATGGAATTGAAAAAAGAGATTAAGGAAATGTGTGCAAAGTGGGTTGAACTGCAAACCTTTATGGATGAAAATCACCCTGACACAGCTACTGCAAGCCATATTGGCAACCTGTACAATGACAATGTTATGGCCCATTTTAGGAAAGTGTTAAAGGAACGGGAGGTACAGAGCTTTATGGACAGATCTGTTGTGCGACAGAGGTCCAGTGACTTTCAAGCTGGTCCTAGCGGCATTAAAAGAAGAAGGGAAGTAACCTTGGAAAAGGACGTGCTACCTCAAGTCCTAATGGAAGGGGATTTCCCTTCTAAACAATAAGAACTTCCACACTCTTCCCTCCTCCTATCCCATCAATCATCACCAGATCTTCAATAAAGGTAAGTGTCATGTATTCTATTCTTAGTAGAGCAGCAATTGTGCATGTCTTCTTCAGTTTGTGTATTAAAATTAATATTTCATGTGGTAAAAAATTTGTTTTTTTCATACTTTGTGGTGTCTAGCACGGATTAATTTGATTTCCATTATTTCTTATGGGGAAAATTAATTTGCCTTATGATAATTTCGGCTTACGAAGAGCTCTCAGGAACTGATTAATATCGTAAGGCAGGGGTCCACTGTATTAAGATCTACATTATTTAGTTTATATGTGGCATGCTTATTTTCCTGTCCAACATTTAGAACTTTCCATTTGCCTATACAGTGGACCCCCGCATAACGATCACCTCCAAATGCGACCAATTATGTAAGTGTATTTATGTAAGTGCGTTTGTACGTGTATGTTTGGGGGTCTGAAATGGACTAATCTACTTCACAATATTCCTTAAGGGAACAAATTCGGTCAGTACTGGCACCTAAACATACTTCTGGAGTGAAAAAATATCGTTAACCGGGGGTCCACTGTACAGTGGTCCCTCGTTGTTCGTAATTAATCCGTTCCTGGAGCCGTTACTATAAACGAAATTTACGATTTACAAATCAATTTTCCCCATAAGAAATAATGTAAATACAATTAATCCGTTCTTGACACCCAGAAGTATTAAAACAAAAAAATTTTTAACATGAAATATGCATGTAGTACATAAACAATACAATGGGAAATGATGAATGAAACATTAACAGCATAACACTTACCTTTATTGGAGATTCTTCTTAGTGTATGGGAGACTGGAGGAGGAGAGAGAGTGGATTGTTTATAGTTTGGAAGGGGAATCCCCTTCCATCAACACCTCAGGTACCATTTGCTTTTCTGGGGTTGCTTCTCTTCTCTGTTTCTTAATGCCACTAGGACCACCTTGAGAGTCACTGGAGCCCTGTCTCACAAAATAACTGTGGAGAGAGCTCTGTTTCTGGCATCTCTTTAACACTTCCCTAAAATGTCCCAAGACTTTGTCACTGTACATGTTGCCAACCTGGCTTGCAACAACCTTGTTAGGGTGATGTTTCTCCATAAAGCTTTGCATCTTACCCCACATAGTAAAAATCTCTTTAATTTCTGAAGAAGGCACCTTCTTCCATCTCTCTTCCTCCTCCTCTGCAGCAAGATTCTGAGCTGCGATGTGTTGCTCTTCCTGCTGAAGCTCTTGCAGCTCCTCAGCGATGAGCTCTTCATTGTGGTCTTCCACCAATTCTTCCACATCCTCCAAACTCACATCCAACCCCATGGAACTCCCCAGTGCCACAATTGATTTTACAACAGACATAGGCTCATTAGGGTCAGTCCCAAATTCTTCAAAATCCCTCTTGTCGACACAATCTGGCCACAAATTTCTCCAGGCAGAGTTCAAAGTCCTGGTAGTCACTCCCTCCCAAGCCATACCTATAAGGGTTATGCAGTGGAGGATGCTGAAGTGTTCTCTCCAAAATTCCCTTAGGGTCAAGTGAGTGTCTGTGGTCACAGTCAAGCACCTGTGAAACATTGCTTTTGTGTAGAGTTTTTTAAAGTTTGCAATAACCTGCTAGTCCATGGGTTGGAGGAGAGGAGTGGTATTCGGGGGCAAGAACTTTGCTGTGATGAACCCAAACTCCTCGAAAATTAGGTCATCCAAGTTTGGAGGATGAGCAGGTGCATTGTCCATTACTAGCAGGCACTTGAGATCCAATTTCTTTTCCAGGAGATACTCCTTCACACTAGGGCCAAACACTTCATTGAACCACTCGACGAAAATTTCCCTCGTGACCCATGCCTTACTATTAGATTTCCAAAACACACACAATTTACTCTTCATAACATTGTTTTTCCTGAACACTCTGGGATTTTCAGAATGGTACACTAGTAATGGCTTCACTTTGAAATCCCCACTAGCATTAGCACAGAACATTAGCATCAGCCTGTCTTTCATAGGCTTGTGTCCTGGCATTGCCTTTTCCTCTTGTGTAATGAAGGTCCTCTTTGGTATTTTCTTCCAAAAGAGGCCTGTTTCGTCACAAATGAACACTTGCTCAGGTTTCAGTCTTTCAGCCTCAATGTACTCCTGGAATTCATGCACATATTTTTCAGCCGCCTTGTGGTCCGAACTGGCAGCCTCACCATACCTAACCACACTGTGTATGCCAGTACGGTTCTTAAATCTCTCAAACCAGCCTTTACTGGCCTTAAATTCACTCACTTCACCACTATTTGCAGGCAATTTCTTTACCAAATCTTCATGTAACTGCCTAGCCTTTTCACAAATAAATGAAGTCATAAGAGTATCTCCTGCTAATTGTTTCTCATTTATCCACACCAATAATAACTTCTCAACCTCTTCCAGTACTGGTGATCTCATTTTTGTCAGCATAGTTACTCCCTTTGCAACAACAGCATCCTTTATTTCATTTTTCTTGGCCACTATGGAACATAAGGTTGTGTAGGGTTTCTTATACATCCTGGACAGTTCGGCCACACTTGTACCACTTTCATATTGTTCAATGATGGTTTTCTTAAATTCAGTCGTATTTCTCACCTTCTTTACCACAGGCTTGGCACTAGGAGCTTTCTTTGGAGCCATGGTAGCTTATTTAGTACTTGCAAGCACTAAAATAAATGGAATATTATGAAATATTTCGCTGGAGCACGTGAGGGGACCTTCGCTCACTGGTAAACAATGCCAGACTGGCTGCCGCCCTGGCTCACGCCGTTGTACGCGTCCCAGACGAACTACGACTCGCGAGTCAACCTATGAAAAGCGAGTCCATGTTTATACGAAAATACCTACATGATTGGCGAATTTTACGATTGCCGGGAACTACGAAAAGCGGGGGACCACTGTATTAAACTGCATCTGCCATTTTTACAACCATTGCATCAGTCTATTCAAATCATCCTGAAATGCTGTAGTATCCTCATTAGAATGAATTGAACGGCCTATTTTGGTGTCATCAGCAAATTTGCTTATGTCGCTATTTATTCCCTCATCTACGTCAATAATGTAAATTATAAACAACAAAGGGTCCAACACTGACCCCTGCAGAACACCGCTTGTGACGTGCCCCCATTCTGATTTTCCCCATTTATGCAAACCCTCTGCTGCCTATTTGTTAGCCATGCCTCTACCCAGGAAAAATTTCTCCTCCTATTCCGTGTGCCTTAAGTTTAATCAATAGCCTTTGGTGTGGAACTCTATCGAAAGCCTTACTGAAGTTCATATACACAACATCATATTCATTACCATGATCTACCTCCTCAAACGCTTTAGTGAAAAAAGTTAGTAAATTCATAAGACAGGAATGCCCCTTTGTAAAACCATGTTGAGATACATTAATCAATTTATGCCTGTCAAGATGGCTACAAATTGCTTCAGCAATTATTGATTCCATAAATTTTCCCACTATGAAGGTAAGGCTTATTGGTCTATAGTTTGAAGCTAAGGACCTGTCACCTGCCTTGTAAATAGGTATTACATTTGCAATTTTCCACTTACCAGGCATTATGCCAGTCTGTAATAATATGTTGAAAAGATTAGCCAAAGGTATGCTAAGTTCTTCTTTACATTCCTTTAACACCCTTGCAAACAGTTCGTCAGGGACTGGGGATTTGTTAGGTTTCAATTTCTCTATCTGTCTGAGGACCATGTCACTAGTTACCGCAACTGTGCATATTATCGTCCTGTTCTATATAATCCATTATTTCAGGAATTTCGCTATTATTTTCCTGGGTAAAAACTGAGAGGAAGTAGGTATTGAAAATTTCCCACATATCCTTATCACTGTCAGTGATCTGAGCTAGGTTACTCTTAAGAGGTCCTATCTTGTCCCTAATCTTACTTCTGTATACCTGAAAGAACCCTTTTGGGTTAGTCTTTGAATCTTTGAATCCCTTGTGACCTTAGCCTCATAATCCCTTTTTGCCTTATACCTTTTCTTATTTCTCTCTTTAATTGAATATATTGATTTCTTAACTGCCCATCCCCTCTTTTGATATGCCTATATATGCCTCTATCTTGACCAATGAGATATTCTAATCTATTTTTCATCCATTTGGGATCATTCTTGTTAGATCTAATTCCCCACTCGGAACAAAAGTTGTCTGGGCAGCTAGAACTATGCTCTGAAAAATGTCATATTGGCAACCAAGATCACCTACCTGACCCATAGTCAGGTCATCACAATTTAGCCCACCCAGGTAATTTTTCAGTCCCATAAAATCGGCCAAGCGAAAGTCTGTGACAGAAATTTGATTGCAGTTATATGGGTAATTCCATGATATATTGAAACTAAGTGATTTGTGATCACTTTCCCCAAACTCATCATTAACCTCATGATTATTAATTAGTGATTCTTTGTTGGTAAGAATCAAGTCAAGCAGATTGTTTCCTCTAGTTGGTTCTGTCACAAACTGTTCTAAAAAGCAATCCTGACCAATATCAAGGAAGTCACTAGACTCAAGATTTCCTGTCATATTGTTCCAATCAATTTGTCTAAAGTTAAAATCTCCCATTAACACAACATTTTCATATCTAGACGCCTTATGAATTTCGTCCCATAACAGCTTACTGCACTCCCTATCAAGGTTTGAGGGGCCTATAAATCACACCCAAAATTAATTTGTCACGACCTTCAAGAAACTGTAGCCAAACAAATTCTGTCTTCGATGTTTCTAATCTTATATCATATCTAAGACAACAATTTAAATTATCTCTGACATACATTGCCACACCACCACCCTTCCTGTTGACCCTATCAGAGTGGAATAGTTTATAACCCTGTATGTTGCATTCAGAAGGCATTTCTCTATCTTTCAGGTTGAACCAGGTCTCTGTTATAGCAATAATATCTATATTACCTGCACTTGCAAGTAATCTTAGCTCATCTATCTTATTTCTTAAACTCCTACTACTTGTATAGTAAACCTTAAGGGAGCTAGTCCCTCGTTGCCCTCTACTATCTCACTTTGTTGATCAGTTGATTTGCCTTTACTAGCAACTTTATTTTGAATATTGTCTTTTTAACCCTTTGAGGGTCGACAGGCCCTCTCCGAAACTCGTTCTCAGGGTCGGCCAAATTTCAAAAAAAAAAAAAATTATTTTTTCTTATGAAAAAATAGAGTTTTTTTTTCTAAACATTATAGGATAAACAAAAAAAATTTACCATCAATACTTACGGAGATATGGATGCATGAAGTTTGCAGAAAATGAGCCGCGTATGGCAACAGCGGCGACTGCCGCTCACCCGGTAAACTTTAGTTTACTTGTATTTGAAGGTTTGTTGTTTTTTTCACTATTTTATTTTTTCACATAACTTATGTGGCCTATGAGACCAAAGTAAGGTGCAATGTACATATATACACTCGTTGTATACAACACAATAAGCACACAAACATAATTATCAATATATTGTTTACAAAACTTGTTTACAAAAACAAACAATACAAAACATTGTTTATTATTATTGTTCTATAATATATATACCAATATACAGTCACTGAACATATTCCTATTAGTTCTGCAGCTTGTGGAACTCTGAAACATGGTGTCATACACAATGGTGTTTTATCTTTCTCCCTCATTCTATCTCTTTCAATCTCTCTCTCTCTTTCTATCTGTCTGTCTATCTCTGTCTCACAGGTACACATAAATACAAGTATACATAGTATAAATTACCTAGGATAACCCAAGAAATCCAGACAAAGTGCTATACTCTGCTTGAAGATGTGAGTAAAAATGATGACACAGTCTTGTGGCTCTCTGAGACAGAGAGCTAGACGGATAGACAGATAGACAGGGAGCTTGACAGACAGACAAATAGACAGACAGAAATGTTAGTGTACCAGTACCAGTGTACTAGTGTTCCACCCTCCTCCTCCTCTTCTTCCTCTTCCTCCTCTTCCCCCTACTCTTCCTCATACTCTTCCTCTGCCTCCTCTTCCTCTTCCTCCTACTCTTCCTCTTCCTCCTCCTCCTCTTCCTCCTCCTCCTCTTCTTCCTCTTCCTCCTACTCTTCCTCCTCCTCCTCCTCTTCTTCCTCTTCCTCCTCTTCCCCCTACTCTTCCTCATACTCTTCCTCTTCCTCCTCTTCCTCTTCCTCCTCTTCCTCTTCCTCCTACTCTTCCTCTTCCTCCTCCTCCTCTTCCTCCTCCTCCTCTTCTTCCTCTTCCCCCTACTCCTTCTCCTTGTCCATAGTGTAAATTACAAGGAGTCCGCAGCTGTCAAAGTGACATATTGGCTCATTACTCTTTCCCCCTCGGCCTGTCAAAACAATGGGGTCGGATGCTGCTTCCCCTCCTCCATTCTATCTAATTATCTTTCTCCCTCATTCTATCTGTCTGTCTATCTCTGTCTCACAGGTACACATAAATACAAGAATACATGGTATAAATTACCTAGGATAACCCAAGAAACCCAGACAAAGTGCTATACTCTGCTTGAAGATGTGAGTAAAAGTGATGACGCAGTCTTGTGGCTCTCTGAGACAGAGAGCTAGATGGATAGACAGGGAGCTTGACAGACAGGCAAATAGACAGACAGAAATGTTAGTATACCAGCAAAAACAAAGGGAGGGCGATGTTCATCTCATCTTTTGGCATCAGCTCTACCCTCATTTACCCTCATCAAACGTCAGCACTTATCAGATGTTATCTCCCCTTATCTTGTTACTGTCATGGGTGAACATTTATTATTACATATTATTATTATTACCTATTATTATTATTATGTATTATTATTATTATTATTATTATTATGTATTATTATTATTATGTATTATTATTATGTATTATTGTTATCATTACGTATTCTTCTTCTTCCTCCTCCTCCTCCTCCTCCTCCTCTTCCTCCTCTTCTTCCTCCTCCTCCTCTTCTTCCTCCTCCTCCTCCTCCTCCTCCTCCTCTTCTTCTTCCTCCTCCTCCTCCTCCTCCTCTGCCTCCTCCTCCTCTGCCTCCTCCTCCTCTTGCCTCCTCCTCCTCTTGCCTCCTCCTCTTGCCTCCTCCTCCTCTGCCTCCTCCTCCTCCTCCATTCTTGGAACAAGTTTGAAGATCTTGTAGTTCATAATCACTATCATTATCATCACCAATGCTCACATCTGAGTCTGGGATTTTGGGAAATAGGAGTTTCCTCTTTGATTCTGGTACAACTGAACGACGGCCCAGCACCAGAGGTGGAAGGCTGTGGGTTGTCTGGGTTTTCCTCACTATTACCCATATTATGGTCATTAGTTTCGGTCAAAACCTCACCAGAACCTTGAAACTCATCTTCACTGTCACTTCCATCTGTATTAGAACTGTCACTGGGGAACAAAAGTGTCCCAATTCGCCGAGGAGTGAGGAACTTCTTACCACAGGGCACGGTGGAAATTGTGTACTATGATGGCATTCCCACAATGCACCACTGGGTCCCAGATTTTTTTCCTACTGCGCACACCCACCACACAGACCCATTCTCTCACATCTAGGCTTATCAGCCTTTTCCTGTGAGATTTGAGGCCGCTAGAATTTATGCGTACTAGTACGACAAAAACCCCTACGCATAAGACGTACTAGTACGACGAAAACCCTCAAAGGGTTAAACATATCCCTGAGGTATCCCTGTAAAATCTGCTGTTTTCAACCCTAATACTGCAGCCTGATTATTTCCCCAAAACACCCATACCTCTATAATCTACCAGTTTAACCCTTTGACTGTAGCAGCCCCCTTTCTGAAACTGTCATTCTGTGTTGCAAAATATTCGAAAAAAAAAAAAAAATTTCTTATGAAAATATTAAGATTATTTTTCTGATTGTTTTAATCAAAAAAAAAAATTTGCCATCAGTACTTACCGAGATATAGAGGCATGAAGTTTGCAGAAAATGAGCCGCGTATGGCAACAGCGGCGACTGCCACTCACCCGGTAAACTTTGGTTTACAGTGGACCCCCGCTTAACGACCACCTCCAAATGCGACCAATTATGTAAGTGTATTTATGTAAGTGCGTTTGTACGTGTATGTTTGGGGGTCTGAAATGGACTAATCTACTTCACAATATTCCTTATGGGAAAAAATTCGGTCAGTACTGGGACCTGAACATACTACTGGAATGAAAAAAGTTCGTTAACCGGGGGTCCACTGTACTTGTATTTGAAGGTTTGTTGTTTTTTTCACTATTTTATTTTTTCACATAACTTATGTGGCCTGTGAGACCAAAGTAAGGTGCAATGTACATATATACACTCATATACAACACAATAAGTACACAAACATAATTATCAATATATTGTTTACAAAACCTGTTTATAAATTCAAGTCTCTTCTCAAAGATCACTTACTCACCCAAAACCAAATAAATACTGAATAACTGAACCTTATAAATTGTATATCTTAAATGTTTCTCACAATTATATCACATAAATGTTAAACCTAAAACCCAATCTAACTTTATTATTTTTTAAATTCACTACCTAACAGAATACTCCATTCTACTGAATTTACAACAATGCATGCAACCATATGACCTGTCTTTGTAATACTCACTTGTGCTTTATAGTAATCAGTTTACATTAATGTTTTTCACTGATTTCATCATTGCTTAGTTAATCTTAAGTTAATTTTAAGCCAGCCCGTAATGCTATGCATAGTATAAGTGGCTTTGGCATGCTGCTCTTATCTGTATTTTTTTTTGTACCTCTGTAAGTGTGCTCAAATTATAAATAAATAAATAAATAAATAAATAAATAAATAAATAAATACAAAAAACTGTTTATTACTATTGTTCTATAATATATATACCAATGTACAGTCACTGGACATGTTCCTAGAAGTTCTGCAGCTTGTGGAACTCCTTGAAACATGTTTTCATACACAATGGTGTTTTACACTCCTCACACATAAAACGAGTGTGTCTGCATTTTTGTGGACGCTTTTTTTTTTATGTGTAAAGACAAAACACCTCATCTGAGCAGTTTTCCTCAAAGTATTAGCAGGCAGTTATGTTATGTAGTTATCCTAGGTGAATGGTCGTGTGTCATCATTCCTTCCTTCCTACTTTCCTGCATTCCCTTCCTACTTTCCTGCATTCCTTTCCTACCTTCCTGCATTCCTCTCCTACCTTCCTGCATTCCTTTCCTACCTTCTTTCCTACCTTCCTGCATTCCTTTCCTACCTTCCTGCATTCCTTTCCTACCTTCCTGCATTCCTTTCCTACCTTCCTACCTTCCTGCATTCCTTTCCTACCTTCCTACCTCCCTGCATTCCTTTCCTACCTAACTTTCTACCTTCCCACATTCCTTTCCTACCTTCCTCCCTACCTTTCTGCATTCCTTTCCTACCTAACTTTCTACCTTCCTGCATTCCTTTCCTACCTTCCTTCCTTCCTGCATTCCTTTCCTACCTTGCTTCCTACATTCCTTCGTCTTTCCTTCCTTACTTTTTTCCATCCTTTCATCTCGTCCTTCCTTCCTTCCTTCTGGTTTCTATAATATATATACACATATATAGTCACTGGATACTTTCATATAACTGCTATTATCTTCATTCAGCAAGCTTGTCTTGTGTGCCAGTGTGTGGCTTATAATTGTTTTGTGTCAGGGTCAGCAGCTGTCAAAATGACATATTGTCTCATTACTCACTCCCCCTACCACCTGTCAAAACAATTGGGTCGGATGCTGCTTCCCCTCCATCCTATCTATTTATCTTTCTCCCTCATTCTATCTCTTTCAATGTGTCTCTCTCTTTCTATCTGTCTGTCTATCTCTGTCTCACAGGTACATATAAATACAAATATACATAGTGTAAATTACCTAGGATAACCCAAAAAATCCAGACAAAGTGATATACTTTGCTTGAAGATATGAGTAAAGGTGATGACACAGTCTTGTGGCTCTCTCTGAGACAGAGAGCTTGACAGATAGCCAGGAAGCTTGACAGACAGACAAACAGACAGACAGACATGTTTGTGTACCAGCGAAAACAAAGGAAGGCGATGCTCAGCAAACATCACCTCTAATCTTTTCTTATCAGCTGCACCCTCCCCCACTCTCATGTATGCTCATCAGATGTTATCTCAGCTTATCATGTCACTGTCAGGGGTGGACTTTGTTTTTCATGCTTCAAGGCAACTTATTATTACCTATTATTATTATTACCAATTCTTCTCCTCCTCCTTCTCCTCCTCCTCCTTTTCCTCCTCCTCCTCCCCTCCTCCTCCTCTTCCTCCTCCTCCTCCTCCTCCTCCTCCATCTCCCCCTCCATCTCCTCTTCCTCCTTCTCCTTCTCCTCCTCCTTTTCCTCCTCCTCCTTCTCCTCTTCATCTTTCACTTCCTCCTTCTTTATTCTCCTTCATTCTTCTGGTATCCTGGGCATTTCTTTTGGTCTCAAACTCCTCAAAACCATGAAATTGATCATCACTGACACTTCCATCTGTGTTAGAGCATCACTTGGGAAGAGAAGAGTCCCAGATTTGCTGGGGAGTTACCTATTTCTTACTGCTAGGCATGCTGAAAAAGGAGGACTGAAATGGCATTCCCACAATGCATCACTGGCTCCCCAATTTTTTTTATATGGTGCACATTGACCATGGAGACCCATTCTTTCACATGTGGGCCTACCAGCATTCTCCTGCTTGATTTGAAGCCGCTATAATTTATGGGTATAAATACATCAGAAACAGTGGTGCATAAGACATATATATAAGACCAAAACAGTCAAAGGGTTAAAGTCCTAGACTAGTCATCAATTACCCCCTCAATCGAATTGGGTATTGCAACCACTCCAGCCCCAGAGAGATGAACCCCATCCCTTGCATACATATCACATTTGCCATAGAATTTGTCCCTGTTATCAATGAATGAGATTGCAAGTTCCTTGCTGTACCTGTCTAGCCAGTAATTTATACCGATTGCCCGAGACATCCATTCATTGCCCACTCCCTTTCTAGGCAAAATGCTACATATGACTGGGATCCCTCCCTTAGACCTGACTACTTTTATGGCTGACCTGTACTTATCCAGCAGCTCCTCTCTCCTGCCCTTCCCAATGTCATTACCCCCAGCACTAATATAGATAATGGGCTTGTTCCCATTACCTGACATAATATTATCCAACCTGCTGACTATGTCACCAACACCAGCTCTTGGGAGGCACACCCTCTGTCTGACCTTTTTATCCCTGTTACAAAAAGCATGGTCCATATATCTTACCTGAAAGCCCCCTACAATTAGAATATTCTTACCTTGATTAGCAGGGGAATCAGTGGTTCCTTCAACCTCACTAACCACTGAAGTACACTCATCCTGGAGAAGAGAATTGATTTCCTACCTTCACATCTTCTCTGTTAACCCTCCTTATCTTCCTTCTTCCTGAGCTGTGAACCACTTGCCACTTAACCCTTTGATTGTTTCAGTTGTGTATATACGTCTTACGAGCCACTGTTTTCAATGTATATACAGTGGTCCCTCAATAATAGCCAGGCTCGATAGCTGTCCTTTTTGGAAATCACCGCGTTATTTTATTCCAAACATTGGCTCGCAAATGGTCGGTTGACTCACTAATTGTCGTTCGTCCTGGACGCATACTCACGGCTCTGAGCCACCTCGGTCTCCCTTCCCAGCCAGTGTGCCATTGTTTACCAGTGATTGACAGTCCCCTCACGTGTTCATACGAAATATTTAATAATATTCCATTCATTTTAGTGCTTGCAAGTGCTAAATAAGCTACTATGGCTCCAAAGAAAGCTCATAGTGCCAAGCCTTTGGTAAAGAAAGTGAGAAATATGATTGAATTTAAGAAAAACATCATTGAACAATATGAAAGTGGCGTACGTGTGGCCAAACTGGCCAGGATGTACAAAAAATCCCGTACAACCATATCTTCCATCACAGGCAGGCAGGCAGGCAGGCAAGCGCAGGCAGGCAGGCAGGCAAGCGCAGGCAGGCAAGCGCAGGCAGGCAAGCGCAGGCAGGCAGGCAGGCAGGCAGGCAGGCAAGCGCAGGCAGGCAAGTGCAGGCAGGCAAGCGCAGGCAGGCAGGCAAGCGCAGGCAGGCAGGCAAGCGCAGGCAGGCAGGCAGGCAGGCAAGCGCAGGCAGGCAAGTGCAGGCAGGTAAGCGCAGGCAGGCAAGCGCAGGCAGGCAAGCACAAGCAGGCAGGCAGGCAAGCGCAGGCAGGCAAGCACAGGCAGGCAGGCAAGTGCAGGTAGGCAGGCAGGCAGGCAGGCAGGCAGGCAAGCACAGGCAGGCAGGCAAGCGCAGGCAGGCAAGCGCAGGCAGGCAGGCAGGAAGGCAGGCAGGCAGGCAGGCAGGCACATGCAGGCAGGCAAGCACAGGCAGGCAAGTGCAGGCTGGCAAGCACAGGCAGGCAGGCAGGCAGGCAGGCAGGCAGGCAGGCAGGCAGGCAGGCAGGCAAGCAGGCAGGCAAGCAGGCAGGCAGGTCCATGTCAGCCCACAGCTTAGACCAATGACCCACCTAGTCAGGTCATATCCACTGAAGGAAGGAGCACGGCATCAAACCTAGAAGCACAAGTTAGTCATGTCCAACTCACACCCACCCACACCCACTCATGTATTTATCTAACCTATTTTCACTTTCCTCTTAAAAGGGGAGTGTTAATGCAACATGACATCAGTGAATCCCTGGTGATTGCCAGCTATTTGCTCCAGCTGGCACTTAATTGAACTGGTGCTCCCACAAGGTACTAAGCGGTCCCAGATTTTTTTAATACTGCGCACACTGAGTGTTAAGTCCCATTCTCTCATGTTTAGGCAACTCAGGCCTAAATTTTGGAGGAATGAAACATAAAATGTTGATCAACTTTCAGAACGCTAACCAAGCAAACGTATGTCTATGTTTGGACAGTTTAAGGGTTAAATACAAGGCTGCCCAAAATATTCTGCATAAGAAGAGGCTTTACATTTAGTCCTGTGAACATGTGTCTCATTCCTATATCAATTTTATACTGTACTTTACAGAAATAAAAATTTTCATTATTATTATTATTATTATTATTATTATTATTGAGGATGCCATACAATGTTTTATAAACAAGAACATATGAGGTGCTATCAAAAAATTCCTGGACTGCCATGAAAAAAAACCAGGCTTACCTTATTACCTAGATGAAATTATCTTCCTTGGGAGGCTATACACTGATTCCAGCACCTTCGTAACTTCTCAAAACATTTCTCGAGCTCTTCTTTCCTAACAGCATCTAGCAAAGCTTGCAATTCTGCTTGAATCTCCTCCATGCAATTAAAATGCTACTCCTTCAGTGCCACTTTTATTATGGAAAGAGAAAGGAACCGCAGTATACTAGATCTGGGCAGTACGGGGATAGGGTATAACTGCCATATTATTTTTGCCCACAAAATGATGGTGTTTCTGGTCTTGAATCAGCAAACAGGCCACACACATCACGGCCACTCACCTCATACTAATGACCCATAAGAGATTCTCAGAGCACTTGCAATGTCCTGAATACTCTTATGATGATCTTTGTGAATAAATAACCTTCTTCACTTTTTCAATGCTGGTATCTGTTTTTGACACTGATAAAGAACCAGAGCATATATCAACCACAACTGATGTTCACCCTACCTTGAATCAAGAAAAACCAGTGTCCAACCCATTGCTTCACTGACAAATGTTTGCTGAAGCATTTTGTGTTTCGTTAGCTGTTTTAACAAGTTTGAAACAGAATTTCACACTGACAACACAACAAAAAATGCCTAACCTCGACAGAATGGCCAACCACACTGAAACTGGCCACACTACTTCACAAAGGAATGTGCTGCACATGGTGATCTGTGCCACTGCCACATTCCACCCAAGAAGCAAGTGAAAATTTGAGTCTGAGAACCTTTTGGTAGCATCTTGCAACAAGACAAAAATTAGAATATTGATAAATTAATTTCCAAGTACAAATGTACAGTATATAATTGTCATTACTAGTAACAGTCTAAATACAAAAATTATCCCACATAAAACTTTGAACAGAAATTATTTGCAAAGAAAACATCTTCACATTACAAACTGACCGAATATCTACAGTGCAGAGATCCCGTGCCAAGTCAGAGCACTGGGTGAGAGATGCCAGGAGTGCTAAGGTTGGCACTGCCACTGTTGCACAGGGGGCTGGCACCACTGTGAATGAGAGAAATCACTTTAGCTTGACTCCTAACAAATAACAATAGAAGTAATAATAAATTTTTCAAGTTGGTATATATATTGCAAAGAAGAATTACAGGAGAGCCCCACTTATACAGTAGGTTAGGTTCCCAGCTACTAATGTAAAGCTAAAATCACTGTAAAGTGAAACAAAGCCTTTTTATCTTTCAAATGCATACAAAAAACCTAATAACATGCTTATACTATCATATATCAAGTGAGCAACAGAGCTAGGCCTAAAAAATGTACATACAGTACACATATTACTTACCTTAAAATATTTTCATCCTTAGCTTAGTGAGTGATGAATACATTTATTGAAAAAAATGTATAATGCGTATACAGTGGTACCTTGACTTACAAGTGCAGCAACTTAAGAGTTTTCCGAGTTACAAGCCATCACTCGGTCGATTTTTTGCTTTGAGTTGCAAGCCAAAATCTGAGTTACGAGCAAGCTTTAGATAAGCCACCACTCGTAGGAGATACCAAGGAAATATAAAAAACCTCGATAATAACCAATGTGTAACATCCTTTCAATTTTGATACCATTGGTAGTGTCATCCTGCCAGAATGTTCTTTAACATATGCCATAAGTAAAGAGAAATCATTCTGGAACATGAGTAATACATGTTCAGCAGGCCGGCTGGTTGGGTGGCTGGCTGGCTGGCCGGCTAGCTAGACAGTTGACTGGCCGGCGGCTGACTGGCTGGCTGGCTGGCTGACTTGCTTTGGTTGTCTCTATCTTCTTTTGTCTGTCTGTATCTATCACTGTCTCTGTTTATCTGTGTGTCTATTTGTGTCTCTGTCTATCTGTGTTTCTATATCTGTCTCTGTCTATCTCTGTCTCCATCTATCTCTATCTCAGAGGTACATATAAATAAAGTTATACATAGTGTAAATTACCTAGGATAACCCAAAAAATCCAGACAAAGTGCTAAACTATACTTGTAGATACAAGGCATAATAAGTATGACTGGCAAGTAATACACATTTTCACTTGTTCAGACATGATGACTCGAGGCAGTATGAGGCATTTACGCTGATTTACTTCTGAGATATTCACCTAAAGCATAGGCTGGTCTCCTGACTCAAGAAAAAAAATCCGAGAAAATCGCTTCTGTTTCAGTGTTTTCCTTTTGAAACTAGTGATCTACTGCAGTTAGCCTCACAAACACTGTTTTCTGAAGGAATGGTATGGTGATACCGACAAGATGTGGAAAAAGACACTTATGTGCAGTTCAGGACATTTATTAAAGGAAACGTTTCACCATGAGTGGCTTCTTCAGTCCTAATACAGAGAAAACTAAGAAAACAGTATTTCAAAATTACTAACCAAGAGGATATTACCCATCCTGGGAACTGCTGTTACATGATGTCAGCAGGTCTCTCTCTAGCCTCACCTCCTTAGTTCCACTACTACTACTACTACCACCTCTACCCACGCGTCACTTCACCTGACTCCTGCCACTATATACTGTATATACGTTTTCTTAGTTTTCTCTGTATTAGGACTGAAGAAGCCACTCGTGGCGAAACGTTTCCTTTAATAAATGTCCTGAACTGTACATAAGTGTCTTTTTCCACACTCTGTTTTCTCTTATAATAAGACCTCAGAAGGGTAAGAATGGGAAGATATGGTCAGAGCGATAATTATTTTTATCTCAGGAGTGGCCGCCACCACTCGTCACACAACAACATATTTAATTCATTCTAGAGTATGTATCATGTTTCTATGTTATTTATATTGTTCATTATGTCATATTAGATCAATTTTGATAGATAAATATGCCGAAGAGTTGATATTAGCATTACTGGGGTGGTTTTTTGGGAGCTGGAAGGGATTAAAGGCATTTCAATTTAATTTCAATGAGGAAAATTGATTTGATACACGAGCCAATTGAGTTACAAGCTCAGTCACAGAGCGAATTAAACTCGCAAGTCAGGGTACCACTGCAACTGAAAACTGCTGCATTAGTGAAATACTGTAAAGAGAAGTGCTGTAAAGCAGGGCCCTCCTGAATATTAGAACATACTGTACATAATTTTATACACCATAATAAAAGCTCCATACAATATACATTAGTTTTAGTTCTCAAAATATTGTGAATACCAGAGGCTTTTTTTATGCAGCAGTGGACCCCAGGTTATCAGCCATAATCCGTTCCAGAAGGCTGGCCTAAATCCGAAATGGCCTAAAACCAAAGTAATATTTCCCACAAGAAATAATGCAAATTCAATCCATTTCAGACACCCAAAAATATTAACAAAAAATACATTTTTTAAAGAATACCTATAGTTTTATATACAGAAAACAATGAGAAAGAAATATAAAGCAGTAATTTTAATAATAAATGAACATTACATACCTTTATTGAAGACTCTTGTTGGAATATGGAAGAAGGTGAGGAGGGAGAGAGATGAGAGGTTATTGTTTGGAAGGTGAATCCCCCTCCATAAGGACTTCAAGTATCAGCAGCTAGTAATTTATTTATCTGGCCTGAGTAGGTGACTTAACAACCCAGACGAATGAGACCTTAAATTGAATTAATCAGCAAATTTGAAAGCAGAAAAATTCTGGGGTATGGCATACTTCATACACAAATGCTAAGGCATTTGGCATGTATTATACAGAGTTTAAGGATTGATAACACTTGCCTGTACCCCTACTTAACACAGATACAACAATAAACACAACATATGCCTGTAACAACACGAGTTGCAAGAAGTTTACAGTGGAACCTCAAATATCGAACTTTCTTCGGTCCAGAAGTCTGTTCGAGTGCCTTTACCGAATGAATTTATTTCCATCAGGAATAATGTAAATTAGATTAGTCCATTTCAGACCCTTAAAAATACACTTATAAAAGCACTTACAAAAATACACTTACATAATTGGTTGTGTTGGGAGCAGTTCAATTTTTGAGGTTCCACTGTATAAGCTTATAATCCACTACTGAGTTCAGCAAACAAGGCTTAAAGCAAGCACTAGTTCAATCTCCTGACATGTGAAATAACATGAGTTTGTTTACGAAGAGATCTGAGACTCCATGCTCAGCTGGTAATGGAACGTGTTGTGGGGCTCCATTAATAAATAGCAACTGCATACCTTGTTGTTGTATCCTCCATAGGGCACTGCTGTTGCCCCTTAGTTTCAAATGGCAGCCATCTTGAGCTATACAAAAGACCATTATTGCCCAAAACCACTCACTAGTTCTAACTGTATTTCAGAGATCATATCACTAATATACTCTGGGAAACCAAGCCTCAAAGAGTGAGTAACTACAGAACACAACTGGATAATCAAACCTATTCACCAGTGAAATAATTGTAACACAAATAAGGAAGCCTGGAAATTTGTAAGAATGACTGTATTGTTTGCCAAGATATTTTTTCATTATTACTACACCTTACCAGGCAACACAGCCAGTCTGCCACAAGGTGGAGTGTTGAGAATTACAGCAGGAAGAAGAATAAGATCTGCTGGCTGGCACATGTGCATACTTCCTGAGTCTATGCCATAAACCCATGCAAGAGGACCTGCTGTTCTCACAACTTTTACTCGGATATAAGCCACATCTTCTCTACCATTAAGCACACACAAGCCATGCTGTATAAAGAAGAATCTGATATACATACTTATTTAATATGAATGTTTATTACACAAGAAAATCATAGAAATTATTAAGAACATAGATTGTTACTATTATTATTATTGCATAAACCAGAGGAAAGTGCTCCTAAGGAATGAAATCAGGTCTGAGTCTTAGAAAAGAAGAGCAGCTCCAGTTCCTTGTATTAATAACCTGTCACAAGCATCAAGGAACCCCCTCCCCCTTTTTGATATACCATTTATAGATAAAAGAACAAATGTACTCCCAATCTAATAAAACCATACCAATGGTACACTAGAAGCAGTTAATGGGTAGCCTTACATGTTTCAGTAAATTCTGAATAAATAGTAAATACATTATTTATAATATTAATTTTATATAAATCTGTTTCAAGACAGTAGCAATACTGAGAACTGTCAAGTGTTAGCCTAGACTTAAACAAGCACATTATTACACTAGAGTATATCATCGATTAACACACGATCCTCTAACATGTTTTCTCTAGTACACTATTGCAAATTTGTGGCATATTTTCAACGAACATTATATAAAATTCGACTAGCACGGTGCCTATTCTGGAGGAAAAATTGGAGTGCCGAAAGCTGGACTGTGGGAGTTTTTCCCTCCATCTAGTGGGCTCGCGAGCAGCCTGCCTGTGGGTCAGGCCTTTGTCTTTGTGGGGGAGACCTAGTCTCCTCCCCTGCCTCCCCCATCCCACCTCTCACATCTCACCTCGCATTGGTCAGTACATACGTGTCCCATACAATTTTCAGATCTGTGTTTGTGTTAGTCGATTCCTGCATACCTGTCAATACATGCAATGTTTTCATATCATTTGCATCATCTATGCTCGAATGTAAGCATGCTGGAGACAATGTTTATATATAAACTGAGAGGGCAGACAGGAACTGCACCTCTCCATGAGGGACTATCCCAGTGTTTATATATCTTCCACTTATCTTCCTTTGCATAATAAAAGTTAAAAAATGAAAGGAACCTGGATATAATGTGTATACAATACCGACTTCATATATATTTGTGCACTAGTTTAGCTGGTACACTGGTATTTTGTAATAAAGAAACAAGACATGTGTGGTGTTGCTACTGATGTTAAGAGCTAACAGTCTGTAAACATCCCACCCACCCTTCCTTATCGACTGATATTTTTATTGTTGAAAATGTAACAGAAATGTGTTTTTTTTTCCAACAAGTCGGCCGTCTCCCATCGAGGCAGGGTGACCCAAAAAGAAAGAAAATCCCCAAAAAGAAAGAAAATCCCCAAAAAGAAGATACTTTCATCAACATTCAACACTTTCACCTCACTCACACATAATCACTGTTTTCTAAGAGGTGCCCAGAATACAACAGTTTAGAAGCATATACAAAGATAAAAATCTCTCAAATATAACATATCCCTCCAAACTGCCAATATCTCAAACACCTCCTTTAAAGTGCAGACATTGTACTTCCCATTTCCGGTACTCAAGTCTGGCTATATAAAAATAACCGGATTCCCTGAATCCCTTCATAAAATATTACCCTGCTCACACTCCAACAGCTCATCAAGTTCCAAAAACCATTCATCTCCATTCACTCCTACCTAACACGCTCACGCATGCTTGCTGGATAATTTAATTATGTTCCTTTATTTTAATAAATTTATCAATACGTATGTACTAAATACAGTGGACCCCCGGTTAACGATTTTAATCCGTGCAAGAGGGCTCATCGTTATGCGAAATAATCGTTATGCGAATGAATTTTCCCCATAAGAAATAATGGAAATAAAATTAATCCGTGCAAGACGCCCAAAAGTATGAAAAAAATTTTTTTTTACCACATGAAATGTTAATTTTAATACACACAAACTGAAAAAGGCATGCACAATTACATGACACTTACTTTTATTGAAGATCTGGTGATGATTGATGGGATGGGAGGAGGGGAGAGCATTATCTTCTTACTGTTTAGAAGGGGAATCCCCTTCCATTAGGACTTGAGGTAGCAAGTCCTTTTCTGGGGTTACTTCCCTTCTTCTTTTAATGCCACTAGGACCAGCTTGAGAGTCACTGGACCTCTGTCGCACAACAAATCTGTCCATAGAGCTCTGTACCTCCCGTTCCTTCAAGACTTTCCTAAAATGGGCCATAACATTGTCATTGAAATAGTCACAAGCACGGCTTGCAACAGCTGTGTCAGGGTGATTTTCATCTATAAAGGTTTGCAGTTCAACCCACTCTGCACACATTTCCTTAATCTTTGAAGTAGGCACAATGGATTCCACAACTGGCATAGGCTTCTCAGGGTTAGCCCCAAACCCTTCAAAATCTTTCTTAATTTCCATACTAATTCTCACCCTTTTTACCACAGGGTTGGCACTAGAAGCTTTCTTGGGGCCCATGGTCACTTATTTTCCAGAAACAGCACCGAAAATACTGTAATAATACGAAATATTCCGAGTGTATGCTTGGATGTTACCGCGGAGGCTGGCTGGTAAACAATGGGACGGAGCGGCACATGTGAGGCTGGCTGAGGGCACATTGGACGCGTCTCGGACGAAAATCGGTATGCGGGTTTTTAATCGGTATGCGCGGCAAAAATTTTGCGATAAAAGTAATCGTTATGCGGAAAAATCGCTATGCGATGCCATCGTTATGCGGGGGTCCACTGTACAGTGGAACCTTGACTTACGAGTTTAATCCATTTCGTGACCTAGCTCGTAACTCAATTTACTCATATGTCAAATTAATTTTCCTTATTTAAATTAATTGAAAAGCCATTAATCCATTCCTGTACTCTGGAGAGACGAGAAAATATACTTGAATATGATGCTATTATCAACTGTACGGCTTATTTATCTATCACAATTCAACTAATATGACATAAAAACAATATAATTAACACAGAAATATGATATATACTTTAGAATGAATAAAATAGGCCATAATATGGTGGGGGACATTGAGGGAGGGGGATGTTGAGGGTTAGGGAGGTTGAGGGTGGGGGAGGTTGAGGGTGGGGGAGGTTGATGATGTTTTGTTTGATCACTGAACTTAACTGATACAATTTGTTTTGTTTAATCACTGAACATAACTGATACAGTTTTAGTATCTACATATTGTAGCTGTATTAAGCTGGTATTGCCTGGCTAAGTCCATAGAAATCATCATCTTTTTCTACTCAACACTGTCCTTTGCACTTATTTTCTTAGGACTCATGGTTAAAAACAAAAAAAAAAATTGGCCAAATGACTAAAAAAAATGCAAGCAAGCACGAGAGAAATGCTCCCACAGGGATGTAAAAATGTGTACTGCTTACCGGATCAGCTGTGCCAACTAGCAGCAGCATTCTGAATTATTATTACATATGCATTATGTATTATTATTATTATTATTATTAATTTAGGGAACTGAAGTTGTATCATTATTATTATAATAATTATTATTATTATTAATTTATGGAACTGAAGCTGAATCATTATTATTATTAATTTAGGGAACTGGAGCACAGATCCAATTCCCAAGATCAAGAGCCCCTCACCAGTGTCACAGAACCTTGATGCTGGTTACTACTTGTTACTACTTGTTACCACTTGTCTTAGTCATTACAGCACGGCCCCACTTTATGGCGTTCCGCTAATATGGACATTTCAAACTATGACCAAACCTCACTAAATGGTTCCCCATCTTTCTAATACAGCACACCTCACCAGGTTTGTTTACATTCCCCATGAACACATCTCTCTATTATATCTGGAAACTTTCCAAAATTTCAAGTGTTTTAAAGTTATTACATACAGTGGTCCCTCAATTAACGTCCATAATCCATTCCTGGAAGTGGGACTATTATCTAAATAGACGATTTTCGAATCAATTTTCCCCATAAGAAATAATGTAAATACAATTAATCTGTTCCTGACACCCAGAAGTATTAAAACAAAAATTTTTTTTACATGAAATATAGATGTAGTACATAAACAATACAATGGCACATGATGAATGAAACATTAACAGAATAACACTTACCTTCATTGGCAATTCTTCTTAGTGTATGGAAGACTGGAGAAGGAGAGAGATTGGATTATTTACTGTTTGGAAGGGGAATCCCCTTCCATCAACACCTCAGGTACCAAGTGCTTTTCTGGGGTTACTTCTCTTCTCTGTTTCTTAATGCCACTAGGATCAGCTTGAAAGTCACTGAAGTCCTGTCTCGCAAAAAAACTGACCAGAGAGCTCTGTTTCTGGCGTCTCTTTAAAACTTCCCTAAAATGGGCCAAGACTCTGTCACTGTACAAGTTGCCGAAATAGCTTGCAACATCCTTCTCAGGGTGATGTTTCTACATAAATATTTCCATCCTACCCCACATTTCAAAAATCTCCTTAATTTCTGAAGAAGGCACCTTCTTCCATCTCTCTTCCTCCTCCTTTGCAGCAAGAGTTTGAGCTGTGATCTGTTGCTCTTCTTGCTGAAGCTCTTGCAGCTCCTCAGTGGTTAGATCTTCATTGTGGTCCTCCACCAACTCTTCCACATCCTCCAAACTCACATCCAACCCCATGGAACTCCCCAGTGCCAGCTGGAGATTTTGTCCAGGTAGTCGGGAATTATACGCAGGAAGGAATACATATAAATGACCTCATAGGAGACAGGAGCCATAGTAGGGAAACAAGTGTAGTCAAAGATAAGATAAAACCAATATTGCAAACTAGAAATACCACAGGAAATAGCAAACAAGAGGACTCCACTAGTAATAGTGAGGATATATTACCAAAAACAACTGGTGGGAGCTCCATTGTTGGTGCTAGGGAGGATAGGAATAAGACAGGTAAACATGCACCAACAGGGAATACAATTACAGAAACCCAAGGCAAATGGAAACCAAGCCTGTGCACATGCTATGCACTTGGTATCTGCAGACATGCGAAATCTGGAAAAACAGACGGGATGTGCAACTATGACCACCCTAGAAAATGCCGTGCCCATATGACAACAGGAAAATGCAAACTCCCTTCCTGTAAGCTTTTTCACCCTGAAATGTGTACCTCTTCAGTACAGGAAAGAGTGTGCTATAACTTAACCCCTTCAGGGTCCAAGGCCAAAATCTGAAGTGGTGCTCCAGTGTCCAAGAAATTTTGAAAAAAAAAAAAAAAAAAAATTTCTTACAGAATTAAAGAGTATATATTTGTGAAGGTAATAAGACAAAAAAAAAGTTTTTTCTGATCAGTTCTTACCGAGATACAGCTGTGGGAAGTTGACCCAAAATGACCGGATGGGGGCAACATTAGTGACTTCAGCAAAATCCCATTTTTTTATTTTATGTTTTTTTTATACTTTTTTCTTTTCTTTTCAAATTTTTTTCTTTTTCTAATAACATTTGTGGCCTGTGAGACCAATATAATGTATATTGTATAAGTGTACACTCATTGTATTCAACACAATAACTGCACTAATTTGTTTATCATTATATTGCTTACAAAACTTGTTTACAAGTTTATTGTAAACAAAATTATGAAAATATTAGTGTGGTTATTGTGTTGAATACAATGATACCATATGGTACAATGGTACCATATGGTACAATGGTGCCATATGGTACAATGGCACATGATACAATGGTACCATATGATACAATGGTACCACATGGTAGAATGGCACCATTTGGTACAATGGTACCATATAGTACCATATGGTACAATGGTGCCATAGGGTGCAATGGTACCATAGGGTGCAATGGTACCATATGGTACAATAGCATTATATGATACAATGGTACCATATGGTACAATATGGCACAATGGCACATGATACAATGGTACCACATGGTAGAATGGCACCATTTGGTACAATGGTACCATATGATACAATGGTACCATATGGTGCAATGGTACCTTATAGTACCATATGGTGTAATGGTACCATATGGTACCATATGATGCAACAGTACCATATGGTACCATATGATGCAACAGTACCATATGGTACATTGTACCATACAGTACAATGATACCATATGGTTCATTGTACCATATGGTACTGTTGTATTCAACACACTAATATTTTCATTATTATTTTGGTTACAATAGTTGTTTACAACAAAAATATGCAAAAATGTTGTATATTAGTAATGTTCTATTATATATTTACAAGTGTACAGGAACTTTACGTGTTCCTTGAGGTGGATGACAAAGCACTTTGTCTCGGAAACTGCGGAGTCAGTAGCTAGCTTGTGTCACCACTCACTCAGTCTTGGCTGGTGTCTCATGCCACCAACACCTATTGACCATATGGTACATGGTATATGTTACAGGGTACCATATGGTACATTGTACTATATGGTAAAGAGTACCATGCAGTACAGGATAACATATGGTGCAGGGTACCATATGGTACAGGGTACCATATGGTACAGGGTACCACATGGTGCAGGGTACAATATGGTCCTAAATGCACTAGAAGACAAAAAGAATGCAGATGTAATATATACAGACTTTGCAAAAGCCTTTGACAAGTGTGACCATGGCATAATAGCGCACAAAATGCGTGCTAAAGGAATAACAGGAAAAGTCGGTCGATGGATCTATAATTTCCTCACTAACAGAACACAGAGAGTAGTCGTCAACAGAGTAAAGTCCGAGGCAGCTACGGTGAAAAGCTCTGTTGCACAAGGCACAGTACTCGCTCCCATCTTGTTCCTCATCCTCATATCCGACATAGACAAGGATGTCAGCCACAGCACCGTGTCTTCCTTTGCAGATGACACCCGAATCTGCATGACAGTGTCTTCCATTGCAGACACTGCAAGGCTCCAGGCGGACATCAACCAAATCTTTCAGTGGGCTGCAGAAAACAATATGAAGTTCAACGATGAGAAATTTCAATTACTCAGATATGGTAAACATGAGGAAATTAAATCTTCATCAGAGTACAAAACAAATTCTGGCCACAAAATAGAGCGAAACACCAACGTCAAAGACCTGGGAGTGATCATGTCGGAGGATCTCACCTTCAAGGACCATAACATTGTATCAATCGCATCTGCTAGAAAAATGACAGGATGGATAATGAGAACCTTCAAAACTAGGGAGGCCAAGCCCATGATGACACTCTTCAGGTCACTTGTTCTATCTAGGCTGGAATATTGCTGCACACTAACAGCACCTTTCAAGGCAGGTGAAATTGCCGACCTAGAAAATGTACAGAGAACTTTCACGGCACGCATAACGGAGATAAAACACCTCAATTACTGGGAGCGCTTGAGGTTCCTAAACCTGTATTCCCTGGAATGCAGGAGGGAGAGATACATGATTATATACACCTGGAAAATCCTAGAGGGACTAGTACCGAACTTGCACACGAAAATCACTCACTACGAAAGCAAAAAACTTGGCAGACAATGCACCATCCCCCCAATGAAAAGCAGGGGTGTCACTAGCACGTTAAGAGACCATACAATAAGTGTCAGGAGCCCGAGACTGTTCAACTGCCTCCCAGCACACATAAGGGGGATTACCAACAGACCCCTGGCAGTCTTCAAGCTGGCACTGGACAAGCACCTAAAGTCAGTTCCTGATCAGCCGGGCTGTGGCTCGTACATTGGTTTGCGTGCAGCCAGCAGCAACAGCCTGGTTGATCAGGCTCTGATCCACCAGGAGGCCTGGTCACAGACCGGGACGTGGGGGCGTTGACCCCCGGAACTCTCTCCAGGTAAACTCCAGGTGCAGGGTACCATATGGTACAGGTTACCATATGGTACAGGGTACCATATGATACAGGGTACCATATGGTACAGATACAGGGATAACTATAGAAATAAGTCACCCTGACTTTTTTGCGTTATCCTAGGATTTTATACATATGCTACTATGTATGATAATCTATGTAATTGTATTTCTGTACACATGAATAAACTTACTCAAGTGCATGTGGCATCATAAGTAAGTTTATTTAGTTATACACAAATAAAGTTACATAGAATATCATACTTAGCAGCATATGTTTGGAGAACCTAGGATAACCCAAAAAAGTTAGACAGATTTATTTCCATTAGGGTCCCTGTACCCTGTACCATATGGTACAATGTACTATATGGTACAATGTACTATACATACATTGTACCATATGGTACCATTGCACCATATACCATTGTACCATATGATACCATTGTAAGACATGGCACCATTGTACCATATGGTACCATTGTACCATATGGCACAATGGTACCATAGGGTTCAAAACCATAGAATTCGTCTTCAGCTCCACTTCCATCAGTCTTAGAACTGTAAGTTGTGAAGAGGAGAGTCAGAATTCGCCCGGGGAGTGAGTGGGGAGTGAGAGCATCTTGCCGCCAGGCACTACGAACAAAGCCACTTTGCTGGCGTTCCCACAATGCCATGTGGGTGTCCAGATTTTTTCTATGGTGTGCACACTGACCACCCAGACCCATTCTCTTAGATGTAGGCCTACCAGCCTTCTGCTAAATTTGACGGTGCTAGAATTTTGGCGTAGATCTACAGTTTGGACCCTAAACGTAAAGCTGTAGATCTACGGGACGGACCCTGAAAGGGTTAAATTGCCAGGCACACCATCTAAAGGGGACAAAAAGATACAAAACATCCAGGCCATGGGAAAACCTGGGTAGCCACAGCCACTCAAGAGGGAGAGGTTTTTTAGTGCCAGGAAGAAAAAAAAACTGGCAGGAAATGGCAGAAATCATACACCAAATCCAATCATTCCTGGAGTGGAACCACAGTCGATGGCCTCCACTCCAAACCAACAGATACAGATACTAATGCCGGAAAAAAAATCCCTCCCCAGTACCAACAATACAACCAGTCCGACTACATTCTTCTTTGCAAATATACAGGGTCTAAAGCCAGCAACAAACAACAAAATACCTTTCATCCGTGGACTGCTTGCAGAGGCAAAGGCAATGTTCGCAGCTTTCACTGAGACCCACATAAAGGATCACTTGGACAACGAAATATGGATCCCAGGTTACAACCTATACAGATGTGACAGAGTGAACAGGCAAAAAGGGGGGGTTGGCCTGTATATTGCAGAGTCACTTGTTTGCACAGAACTGCTTAATGCCTCAAATGATGTAGTGGAAGTTTTAGCAGTAAAGATCGAGAACCAAAACCTAGTCATTGTGGTAGTCTACAAGCCTCCGGATGCAACAGCCCAGCAATTCCAGGAACAGCTCTTAAAAATTGACCACTGTCTGGAAAATCTTCCAGCTCCTGCACCCAACATCTTGCTCCTGGGGGATTTCAACTTAAGGCACCTAAAATGGAGGAATATAGCAAATAATATTGTTGCAGCAATAACACCAGGAGGCAGCTCTGATGAAAACTCACACTCACACGAGCTTTTAAATCTCTGCACAAAATTCAATTTAAACCAGCAAATAATAGAGCCTACTAGACTGGAGAATACACTAGACCTCATCTTCACTAACAATGATGATCTGATAAGAAATGTCACCATATCAAAAACAATATACTCAGATCACAACATAATTGAGGTTCAGTCATGTATGCGCGGAGCCCCAGACCGACATAATGAGATTAGTCACGAGGGAGCATTCACCAAATTCAACTTCAATAACAAAAACATAAAGAGGGACCAAGTAAACCAAGTCCTAACCGATATAAGCTGGGAAGATATACTAAGCAACACAGACCCCAACTTATGCCTAGAACAAATTAACTTGGTGGCACTCGATGTATGCACAAGGCTTATTCCTCTAAGAAAAAAGAGGAGTAGATGTAAAATAGAAAGAGACAGGCGCTCCCTTTACAGGCGACAGAAAAGAATAACAGAGCGGCTAAAAGAGGTCAATATATCTGAAATGCGTAGGGAGACACTGGTCAGAGAAATAGCAAGCATCGAACTTAAGCTAAAGGAATCTTATAGGAGTCAGGAATCGCGGGAAGAACTAAAAGCCATAAATGAAATCGAAAGAAACCCAAAGTATTTCTTCTCCTATGCCAAATCAAAGTCGAGAACAACGTCCAGTATTGGGCCCCTACTTATTAAACAAGATGGGTCCTACACAGATGACAGCAAGGAAATGAGTGAGCTGCTCAAGTCCCAATGTGACTCAGTTTTTGGCAAGCCGCTAACCAGACTGATAGTCGAAGATCAAAATGAATTTTTTATGGGAGAACCACAGTATTTGGTTAACACAAGCCTATCCGATGTTATCCTGACGCCAAATGACTTCGAACAGGCAATAAATGACATGCCCATGCACTCTGCCCCAGGGCCAGACTCATGGAACTCCGTGTTCATCAAGAACTGCAAGAAGCCCCTATCACGAGCCTTTACCATCCTATGGAGAGAGAGCATGGAGACGGGGGTCGTCCCACAGTTACTAAAAACAACAGATATAGTCCCACTCCACAAAGGGGGCAGTAAAGCAACAGCAAAGAACTACAGACCGATAGCACTAACATCCCATATCATAAAAATCTTTGAAAGGGTCCTAAGAAGCAAAATCACCACCCATCTAGAAACCCATCAGTTACACAACCCAGGACAACATGGGTTTAGAACAGGTCGCTCCTGTCTGTCTCAACTATTGGATCACTACGACAAGGTCTTAGATGCACTAGAAGACAAAAAGAATGCAGATGTAATATATACAGACTTTGCAAAAGCCTTTGGCAAGTGTGACCATGGAATAATAGTGCACAAAATGCGTGCTAAAGGAATAACAGGAAAAGTCGGTCGATGGATCTATAATTTCCTCACTAACAGAACACAGAGAGTAGTAGTCAACAAAGTAAAGTCCGAGGCAGCTACGGTGAAAAGCTCTGTTCCACAAGGCACAGTACTCGCTCCCATCTTGTTCCTCATCCTCATATCTGACATAGACAAGGATGTCAGCCACAGCACCGTGTCTTCCTTTGCAGATGACACCCGAATCTGCATGACAGTGTCTTCCATTGCAGACACTGCAAGGCTCCAGGCGGACATCAACCAAATCTTTCAGTGGGCTGCAGAAAACATTATGAAGTTCAACGATGAGAAATTTCAATTACAGTGGACCCCCGCATAACGATTACCTCCAAATGCGACCAATTATGTAAGTGTAATTATGTAAGTGCGTTTGTACATGTATGTTTGGGGGTCTGAAATGGACTAATCTACTTCACAATATTTCTTATGGGAACAAATTCGGTCAGTACTGGCACCTGAACATACTTCTGGAGTGAAAAAATATCGTTAACCGGGGGTCCACTGTACTCAGATAAGGTAAACACGAGGAAATTAAATCTTCATCAGAGTACAAAACAAATTCTGGCCACAAAATAGAGCGAAACACCAATGTCAAAGACCTGGGAGTGATCATGTCGGAGGATCTCACCTACAAGGACCATAACATTGTATCAATCGAATCTGCTAGAAAAATGACAGGATGGATAATGAGAACCTTCAAAACTAGGGAGGCCAAGCCCATGATGACACTCTTCAGGTCACTTGTTCTATCTAGGCTGGAATATTGCTGCACACTAACAGCACCTTTCAAGGCAGGTGAAATTGCTGACCTAGAAAATGTACAGAGAACCTTCACGGCGCGCATAATGGAGATAAAACACCTCAATTACTGAGAGCGCTTGAGGTTCCTAAACCTGTATTCCCTGGAACGCAGGTGGGAGAGATACATGATTATATACATTTGGAAAATCCTGGAGGGACTAGTACTGAACTTGCACACGAAAATCACTCACTACGAAAGCAAAAGACTTGGCAGACAATGCAACATTCCCCCAATGAAAAGTAGGGGTGTCACTAGCACGTTAAGAGACCATACAATAAGTGTCAGGGGGCCAAGACTGTTCAACTGCCTCCCAGCATACATAAGGGTAATTACCAACAGACCCCTGGCAGTCTTCAAGCTGGCACTGGACAAGCACCTAAAGTCGGTTCCTGACCAGCCGGGCTGTGGCTCGTACGTTGGTTTGCATGCAGCCAGCAGTAACAGCCTGGTTGATCAGGCTCTGATCCACCAGGAGGCCTGGTCACAGACCGGGCCACGGGGACGTTGACCCCCGGAACTCTCTCCAGCTAAACTCCAGGTAAACAACTGACATAGGCTCATAAGGGGCTGCCTCAACCCCTTCAAAATCCCTCTTGTGGACACAATCTGGCCACAATTTTCTCCAAGCAGAGTTCAAAGTCTTGGTAGTCACTCCCTCCCAAGCCTTACCTATAAGGCTTATGCAATGGAGAATACTGAAGTGTTCTTCCCAAAAATCTCTTAGGGTCAAGTGAGTGTCTGAGGTCACATTAAAACACCTTTCAAACACTGCTTTGGTGTAGAGTTTTTTAAAGTTTGAAATGACTTGCTGGTCCATGGGCTGGAGGAGAGGAGTGGTATTCAGGGGCAAGAACTTTACTGTGATGAACCTAAACTCCTTCAGAATTAGGTCATCCAAGCAGGTGCACTGTCCATTACTAGGAGGCACTTGAGATTCAATTTCTTTTCCAGGAGGTAATTCTTCACACTAGGGCCAAACACTTCATTGAACCACTCGACAAAAATGTCCCTCGTGACCCATGCCTTATTATTAGATCTCCAAAACACACACAATTTACTCTTCATAACATTGTTTTTCTTGAACACTCTGGGATCTTCAGAATGGTACACTAGTAACGGCTTCACTTTGAAATCCCCACTAGCATTAGCACAGAACATGAGCGCCAGCCTGTCTTTCATAGGCTTGTGTCCTGGCAGCCCCTTTCCTTCCTGAGTAATGTAGGTCTTCTTTGGCATTTTCTTCCAAAAGAGGCCTGTTTCGTCACAATTGAACACTTGTTCAGGTTTCAGTCCTTCAGTCTCTATGTACTCCTTGAATTCCTGCACATATTTTTCAGCTGCTTTTTTGTCAGAACTGGCAGCCTCACCATGCCTTATCATACTGTGTATGTCAATATACTTCTTAAATCTCTCAAACCAGACTTTGCTGGCCTTAAATTCACTCACATCACCACTAGTTGCAGGCAATTTCTTTACCAAATCGTCATGCAACCGCCTAGCCTTTTCACAAATAAGCGACGTCATAAGACTATCTCCTGCAATTTTTTTCTCGTTTATCCACACCAATAATAACTTCTCAACATCTTTCAGTACTGGTGATCTCATTTTTGTCAGCATATTTACCCCCTTTGCAACAACAGCATCATTGATTTCCTTTTTCTTGGCTATGATGGAAGATATGGTTGTACGGGATTTGTTAAACATCCTGGCCAGTTCGCCCACACGTACGCCAGTTTCATATTGTTCAATGATGTTTTTCTTAAATTCACCTTCTTAAATTCACCTTCTTTACCAAAGGCTTGGCACTTTGAGCTTTCTTTGGAGCCATGGTAGCTTATTTAGCACTTGCAAGCACTAAAATCAATGGAATATTATGAAATATTTCGCATGAACACGTGAGGGGACCGTCGCTCACTGGTAAACAATGGCACACTGGGTGGGAAGGGAGGCCGAGGTGGCTCAGAGCGTGAGTACGCGTCCAGGACGAAAGACAATTAGCGAGTTAACGGTCCATTTGCGAGCCAATGTTCAGACGAAATAACGGGACTACAGAATTTCCGAAGTAGATGACTTTCATGCCGGACAATTATTGAGGGACCACTGTATTTTATATGTACACTGATAATTATACTTATGTGTACCTGTACCTAAATACGTATACAGTGGACCCCCGGTTAACGATATTTTTTCACTCCAGAAGTATGTTCAGGTGCCAGTACTGACCGAATTTGTTCCCATAAGGAATATTGTGAAGTAGATTAGTCCATTTCAGACCCCCAAACATACACGTACAAACGCACTTACATAAATACACTTACATAATTGGTCGCATTCGGAGGTGATCGTTATGCGGGGGTCCACTGTACAGTGGACCCCCGCATAACGATGGCATCACATAGCGATTTTTCCGCATACCGATTACTTTTATCGCAAAATTTTTGCCGCGCATACCGATTAAAAACCCGCTTACCGATTTTCGTCCGAGACGCGTCCAATGTGCCCTCAGCCAGCCTCACATGTGCCGGCCGTCCCATTGTTTACCAGCCAGCCTCCGCGGTAACATCCAAGCATACACTCGGAATATTTCGTATTATTACAGTATTTTCGGTGCTGTTTCTGGAAAATAAGTGACCATGGGCCCCAAGAAAGCTTCTAGTGCCAACCCTACACCTCAAAGGGTAAGAATTACTATAGAAATGAAGAAAGAGATAATTGATAAGTATGAAAGTGGAGTGCGTATAGCCGACCTAGTCAAGCTGTACAAGAAACCCCAATCAACCATCGCTACTATTGTGGGCACCAGAAAGACAATCAAGGAAGCTGTTCTTGCCAAAGGTTCAACTGTGTTTTCGAAACAAAGATCGCAAGTGATGGAAGATGTTGAGAGACTCTTATTGGTGTGGATAAATGAAAAACAGCTAGCAGGAGATAGCATCTCTCAAGCGATCATATGTGAAAAGGCTAGGAAGTTGCATGAGGATTTAATTAAAAAAATGCCTGCAACTAGTGATGATGTGAGTGAATTTAAGGCCAGCAAAGGTTGGTTTGAGAGATTTAAGAAGCGTAGTGGCATCCATAGTGTGATAAGGCATGGTGAGGCTGCCAGTTCGGACCACAAAGCGGCTGAAAAATATGTGCAGGAATTCAAGGAGTACATAGAAACTGAAGGACTGAAACCTGAACAAGTGTTTAATTGTGATGAAACAGGCCTGTTCTGGAAGAAAATGCCAAGCAGGACCTACATTACTCAGGAGGAAAAGGCACTCCCAGGACATAAGCCTATGAAAGACAGGCTTACTTTGTTGATGTGTGCCAATGCTACTGGTGATTGCAAAGTGAAGCCTTTATTAGTGTATCACTCTGAAACTCCCAGAGCGTTCAGGCAAAAGAATGTCCTCAAGGATAATTTGTGTGTGCTGTGGAGGGCAAACAGTAAGGCATGGGTCACTAGGGAATTTTTCTATAACTGGTTACACCATGCATTTGCCCCCAATGTGAAAAATTACCTAACTGAAAAGAAATTAGAACTTAAGTGCCTCCTGGTGTTAGACAATGCCCCTGGTCATCCTACAGACGTGGCAGAGCGACTTTATGGGGACATGAGCTTCATTAAGGTGAAGTTTTTGCCTCCTAATACCACGCCTCTCCTGCAGCCCATGGACCAGCAGGTTATTGCAAACTTCAAGAAACTGTACACAAAAGCTCTGTTTGAAAGGTGCTTTGTAATGACCTCAGAAACTCAACTGACTCTAAGAGAGTTTTGGAGAGATCACTTTAATATCCTCAATTGTGTAAACCTTATAGGTAAGGCTTGGGAGGAAGTGACTAAGAGGACCTTGAACTCTGCTTGGAAGAAACTGTGGCCAGAATGTGTAGACAAAAGGGATTTTGAAGGGTTTGAGGCTAACCCTGAGAATCCTGTGCCAGTTGAGGAATCCATTGTGGCATTGGGAAAGTCCTTGGGGTTGGAGGTTAGTGGGGAGGATGTGGAAGAGTTGGTGGAGGAGGACAATGAAGAACTAACCACTGATGAGCTGATAGATCAACTTCAAGAGCAAGAGGCCAGACCTGGGGAAACTGGTTCAGAGGAGGGGAGAGAGAAATTGAAGAAGTTGCCTACTACAAAGATAAAGGAAATCTGTGCTAAGTGGCTTGAAGTGCAAACCTTCATGGATGAAAATCACCCTCACACAGCTATTGCAAGCCGTGCTGGTGATTATTACACTGACAATGTTGTGAAACACTTTAGGCAAGTCATAAAGGAACGAGAGGTACAGGCCACTATGGACAGATATCTTGTGCGAAAGAAGTCCAGTGACTCTGAAGCTGGCCCTAGTGGCATTAAAAAAAGAAGGGAAGTAACCCCAGAAAAGGACTTACTACCTCAAGTCCTAATGGAAGGGGATTCCCCTTCTAAACAGTAAGAAGATAATGCTCTCCCCTCCTCCCATCCCATCAATCATCACCAGATCTTCAATAAAAGTAAGTGTCATTTAATTGTGCATGCCTTTTTCAGTTTGTGTGTATTAAAATTAACATTTCATGTGGTAAAAAAAAATTTTTTTCATACTTTTGGGCGTCTTGCACGGATTAATTTTATTTCCATTATTTCTTATGGGGAAAATTCATTCGCATAACGATTATTTCGCATAACAATTATCCCTCTTGCACGGATTAAAATCGTTAACCGGGGGTCCACTGTACTTACACACTGTGCTGGCATGCAGGTACACATTAAAATCACCAAGAGTCTCTCTACTCTTGAAGACACCATATAGGAGAAATTTTTTCCTGGGTTGAGGCATGGCTGACAAATAGGCAGCAGCGAGTTTGCATAAATGGGGAGAAATCAGGATGGGGACACAGCACAAGCGGTGTTCCACAGGGGTCAGTGTTGGGCCCGTTGTTGTTCACAATCTATATAAACGACATAGATGAAGGAATAAATAACGACATTAGCAAATTTGCTGATGACACCAAAACAGGCCGTCCAATTCATTCTAATGAGGACATTAGAGGACTCCAGAATGATTTCAACAGACTCATGCAGTGGTAGAAGTGGCAGATGCAGTTTAACCCTTTGAGGGTTGACAGGCCCTCTCCGAGACTTGTTCTCAGAGTCGGCAAAATTTCAAAAAAAAAAAAAATTATTTTTTCTAATGAAAACATAGAGAATCTTTTCCCGATCATAATGACACCAAAAGTATGATATTTGATGGGAAACTTACGGAATTATGCTCTCGCAAAGTTAGCAGTCTCGACGATGTTTACGCATCGGCGATTTTGCCCACTTTGAGCCCTATTTTCGGCCAATTCCTGTGTACTAGTCGACAAAAATCATAACTATTTCTCTAGAACTCCATTTTTTCTATTGAATGAGTACAAGAAACCACCCATTTACTGATTTTAACTATCTGATACAGTGGTCAGAATTTAGCAATTTTGCCAATTTCACACAAATTTCAAAAGATGCCAATTTCCAAATAGGGTCCAGAATAAACAAGAAAGACATTCCTGGCACTAAAATAACATTTCCTCTGTTCGTTAGTCACATCCCCAGGCCCCTCTTATATTTCTTTGGCTTTCCACTTTCAATTTTTATTCTTACAAAAAATAGAAGATTTACTGTTATGTAGACTACTGCATTAGTGTAGAAATGGTATAAATAATATCAGCACACTTGTGAAAGAATATTAGACTCACCAGTTGACGTGTACTGGACGCTTGGCATGATTTGTTTACTTTTGAACTTTGGTAAAAATCGAACATTTCTGCTAATTTGAGCTCAATTTCAAGGTACTTTTCATTGTAAAACCAGTCAAAATCATCTCAATTTCTGTAATATGTCTTCCATTCTATAAAATGAGACCAAGAAAACTAGAATACAATAATAAATACCATACGAAAATACAGTGCAAAGTCGCTGTTTTATTCCAAAAACACTAAGTTTTTTTTTCTCTCATTATGCACTGTGTGCTGCAGGATTTTTTTTATACTACACACAGTGACCACATAGACCCATTCTTTCATATGTATGCCTACCAGCTTTCTCCCACTAGATTTGAAGGTGCTAGAATTTAGGCGTACTAGTACGTCAAAAACCCTGGGTCGTAAGCCGTACTAGTACGGCTGAAACCCTCAAAGGGTTAATATAGACAAATGCAAAGTTCTAAATGTTTGACAGGAAAATAACCATGCCACATATAAACTAAATAATGCAGATCTTAATATTACAGTGGATTAGTGCTCGCAATAAAGCTAACAGAATCCTTGGCTTCATAGCAAGAAGTACAAATAATCAGGATGTTCTTCAACTCTATATATCTTTGGTTAAGCCTCATTTAGATTATGCTGCACAGTTTTAGTCACTGTATTACAGAATGGATATAAATGCACTGGAAAACGTACAAAGGAGGATGACGAAGTTGATCCCATGTATCAGAAATCTTCCCAATGAGGACAGACTGAGGGCCCTGAACCTGCACTCTCTAGAAAGGCATAGAATTAGGGGGGATATGACTGAGGAATTAATAAATGGGATGTAAATAGCGTGCTAAAAATACCTAACATATACAGGACTCACAGCAACGGCTTTAAATTGGAAAAAAATCAAATTCAGGAAGGATATAGGAAAGCACTGGTTTGGTAATAGAGTCGTGGATGAGTGGAACAAACTCCTGAGTACCATCATAGACACTAAGACGTTGTGTAGTTTTAAAAATAGGTTGAATAAATACACGAGTGGGTGTGGGTGGGTGAGAGTTGGACCTGACTAGCTTGTGCTACTAGGTCGGATGCACTGCTCTTCCCTTAAGTGACGTGTCTGACCTCACTAGGTCAGGGCAATGGCTTAAGCCAGTGGGCGAAATGGAGCTGCCTCGCATAGGCCAGTAGACCTGCTGCAGTGTTCCTTCTCTTTTATGTTCATATGTTCTTAACAATAATAATCTCTTGGGTGCATTAAATGTCATATACAGTATATCTATAATATATTAAAAATTATATAAGAAAGAAACATGCTATGTAACTAACAGGAATAAATTAGCATAAATGTGAGATGTGGTAGCCAGGTGACTTGTAATCCAACATCAGAGAAAATGTGTACACTATAATATTACTGGGGCTAACTAGCAAATTATTTCTTTCGTATGCCTTCACCCAGAACATCATTTCTTCTAAAAATGGTGTTACAGGAGAATGGGAGTGTTCTTTATTTATTCTACTGCATCAACGTGGAGACAACTTGTACATGATGTAAAGTGTTTGTATTATGGAATAATACAAACCAAATCCGGACACGTTCGTCTCTCTGTTTACATACTGAGCCTCTCTGTCCTCTCATTCTCTCTCTCTCTCTCCCTCTCTCTCGTTTATTCGTTTTATCTCATTTACTCACCTCTCACCCTACATAAAGACTACAAATATTTTAAGGTAATGAATGTACTGTATATGTATTTTATCACTCTGGGGCACTTTAAATGTCATAGTATATTATGTGTGGGTGAGGTGGGATGGGCTGACCTGGCTAGTTACCATACCTCCCACACCTGACTTCCAACAAATAAATATAACTCACCTCTCACCCTACATTAAGACTACAAATATTTTAAACCAGTCTACAGAACCTATACCGATAGCTTGAAGTTTCTTACATAATATATTGTGGTTGACAGTATTGAAGGCCTTTTGCAGGTCTAAGGTTACCATACCTATGAGGTTCCCCTTTGACATTTCAGTTCTCAGGTAATCCATCAGATTAATTAGGGAGGTGCCGGTTGAGTAGGATCTTCTAAAGCCCGATTGATAGCTATGGAGAATGTTGTTGTCATTAAGGTACTTAACTACTTGAGAGTACACCGCCCTCTCTAGAATTTTAGATATTATACTGAGTATACTAACAGGCCTATAGTTGCTTACATCAGACCTACTATTTTTCTTGAAGATAGGAGTAACTCTGGCCTCCTTGAACCCCTCCGGTACGGTATTAGTGGTGATTGATAGATTTATTATGTGAGCAATAGGGATTGACAGTTCAGAAGCACCATCTTTTAGGAACTTAGACGGGATGTTATCAGGGCCTGTGCTCTTAGTTGGGTTTAACCTGCTTAGTTCTTTTTGAATAAAGTCATGAGATACACTTACTAGTTGACAACTGTTTGGAGTTACCCCTTTATTGGTATAGTATGACTTAAGAAATCGTAATGACACGATTGCAAATAAACCATACCCCCGGCCGGGGGTTTATTTGCAATCGTGTCATTACGATTTCTTAAGTCATGTTGACGGCAGTGAAGGGACTTGAGCTAGAGTTTGTCACGGCCACGCTAGCTGGAGATTCGTCTGTAAAAACTTGCATTTGTGGTCACAGAGGTGCCTTTGCTAACCTTCCTATGGTGTAGAAATATACCTAGTTGGATGAATCTTATTGTGGCTAGCTGGTCTAGTGGCTAACGCGACGGGCTGGAGTTTTGAGACTCTATGACCGCGGGTTCAATCCTGGCCGGGGGTATGGTTTATTGGTATAGTATGTTTGAAACTTATCAGAATCTGTGTTAAAGGTATTTGATACAGCTGGTAGTTTACTTACTAGTGTTGATGCAACAGATGAGTAGTAGGAATTAAAGCAATTTGCCACCTTAGATGTTTCGTGGCATACCTCATTATCGATAGTGAGTACTATGTTAGACCCATCTACTGGCTTATGGCTATACCCCAAATGTTTTAGTTGTTGCCAGAGCTTTCTGGGGTTATGCTTATACTCTTCAATTTTTGAGCAATAGTGCTTTGCCTTTGCTCCTTTTATAAGTCTCTGTACTCTGTTCCTCACCCTTTGGAGTTCATTTAGTGCTGCAATATCCTGTCTGTTTGCTTTAAATCTTTTTAGCAGCTGGTCTCTGAATTTCATATTATCTAATATCTCAGTAGTCATCCAGGGTTCAGTTCTTCGTTTAATCCTAACCTCTTTAACTGGTGCAATATTATCAAGGATGGTAGTGAACATTGTTTTGAATTTTTCCCAGGCATCGTTTACGTCCGTGCAACTTGTTATCTCTGTCCAGTCACAATTGTGTAGCCTATTTACCAGTGTTTCTTTACTGTAGTTTCTAGTTGACCTCATTTTTATTGTCCTGTGTAGGCCCATCCTATCCCTAGTGATTTTCCTGGTGCAGTAAATGATGAAATGATCACTAAGACCTGTGGTAATGACGCCTGACTGACTAATGTTCTCAGCGCGGTTACAAAGTATGTGGTCAATTAGGGTGGCTGAGAACTGTGTGATCCGGGTTGGTGTATTAATTAGTTGAGTGTAACTATTTAAACCTAGAATTTGCTTATACCTTTTGCATAGCCCGTTATTTTGCTGCTAAAAACAGATATTGAAGTCGCCAAGTATTATTGTCTCGCAATTGTTTTCAAGTCCGGACAATACTCTGGAAAAGTCTTCTAAGAACTGGTCCTGGGTAGGAGGGCGGTAACTAGTTCCTACTAAGATGGGTTTGGTCTTGGGAAGCAGCACTTCAAACATAAGAACATAAGAACATAAGAAAGGAGGAACACTGCAGGAGGCCTGCTGGCCCATACTAGGCAGGTCCTTTACAATTCATCCCACTAACAAAACATTTGCCCAACCCAATTTTCAATGCTACCCAAGAAATAAGCTCTGATGTGAAAGTCCCACTCAAATCCAACCCTTCCCACTCATGTACTTATCCAACCTAGATTTGAAACTACCCAAAGTCCTAGCCTCAATAACCCAACTAGGTAGACTGTTCCACTCATCAACTACCCTATTTCCAAACCAATACTTTCCTATGTCCTTTCTAAATCTAAACTTATCTAATTTAAATCCATTACTGCGGGTTCTCTCTTGGAGAGACATCCTCAAGACCTTATTAATATCCCCTTTATTAATACCTATCTTCCACTTATACACTTCGATCAGGTCTCCCCTCATTCTTCGTCTAACAAGTGAATGTAACTTAAGAGTCTTCAATCTTTCTTCATAAGGAAGATTTCTGATGCTATGTATTAATTTAGTCATCCTACGCTGAATGTTTTCTAACGAATTTATGTCCATTTTGTAATACGGAGACCAGAACTGAGCTGCATAATCAAGGTGAGGCCTTACTAATGATGTATAAAGCTGCAGTATGACCTCTGGACTTCTGTTGCTTACACTTCTTGATATAAATCCCAGTAATCTATTTGCCTTATTACGTACGCTTAGGCATTGCTGTCTTGGTTTAAGGTTGCTGCTCACCATAACCCCCAAGTCCTTTTCGCAATCTGTATGGCTAAGTTCTACATCATTTAATTTATAAGTACTAGGGTTATGGGCACTCCCAAGCTTCAGAACCTTGCACTTATCTACATTGAACTGCATCTGCCACTTTTCTGACCAAGAATAGAGTTTGTTTAAATCCTCCTGAAGTTCCCTAACATCTACGTTTGAATCAATTATCCTACCTATCTTTGTGTCATCCGCGAATTTGCTCATATCACTAGTAATTCCCTCATCAAGATCATTGATATATATTATAAACAACAACGGGCCCAAGACTGATCCCTGTGGAACGCCACTTGTTACAGATCCCCACTCGGATTTAACCCCATTTATGGACACTCTCTGCTTCCTGTCAGTGAGCCATGACTCGATCCAAGAGAGCACTTTTCCCCCAATGCCATGAGCTGCCACTTTCTTTAACAGTCTATGGTGCGGAACTCTATCAAAAGCCTTACTAAAATCTAAGTAAATAATATCAAATTCTTTATTGTGGTCAACAGCCTCAAAAGCTTTACTGAAGAAAGTTAATAAATTAGTTAGACAAGACCGGCCTCTTGTGAATCCATGCTGAGTATCATTAATCAAGCTATGCTTATCGAGATGGCTTCTTATAATCTCAGCTATAATTGACTCTAGTAATTTGCCTACAATTGAGGTCAGGCTTATTGGGCGGTAATTTGACGGTAACGACTTGTCCCCTGTTTTAAAAATAGGAGTTACATTAGCCATCTTCCACATATCAGACACTACACCTGTTTGAAGAGATGAATTAAAAATATTAGTTAATGGTTCACAGAGTTCCATTTTGCATTCCTTAAGAACCCTTGAAAAAACCTCATCAGGACCCGGCGACTTATTTTGCTTCAGTCTGTCTATCTGCCTCACAACCATCTCACTAGTGACTGTGATGTTACATAATTTATCTTCTTCTAGCCCACTGTAAAAATTAATTACTGGAATATTGTTAGTGTCTTCCTGTGTAAAAACTGAGAGAAAATAATTGTTTAAAATCAAGCACATTTCATTCTCATTGTCAGTAAGGTGCCCATAGTTATTTTTAAGGGGACCTATCTTATCTCTAACTTTTGTTCTATAGACCTGGAAAAAACTTTTTGGGTTAGTTTTAGAATCCCTAGCAACTTTAATTTCATAGTCCCTTTTAGCTTTTCTTATCCCCTTTTTAATGTCCCTCTTAATGTCAATATACTGATTCATAAGATGACCCTCACCTCTTTTGATACGCCTATAAATTCCTTTCTTATGCCCTAGTAGATATTTGAGCCTATTATTCATCCATTTTGGGTCATTTCTATTTGATCTAATTTCTTTATATGGGATAAACGCTCTTTGAGCAGCATGTATAGTGTTCAGAAAACTGTCATATTGATAGCTCTCTTCGTTACCCCAGTCAACAGATGATAAGTGTTCTCTAAGCCCATCGTAATCTGCTAAGCGAAAATCTGGGACTGTTACTGAGTTATCGCTACTATCGTACTTCCATTCAATGCTAAATGTAATTGATTTGTGGTCGCTAGCACCCAGTTCCTCTGAAATTTCTAAATTATTAACAAGGGATTCATTGTTTGCCATAACTAAGTCAAGCAGGTTATTTCCCCTTGTAGGTTCTGTCACAAACTGCTTCAAAAAACAATCCTGAAATACTTCTAAGAAGTCGTACGATTCTAAATTCCCAGTCAAGAAAATCCAATCAACATGACTAAAGTTAAAGTCTCCTAGAATTACTACATTATCGTGCCTTGTGGCCTTAACAATTTCCTCCCATAGTAGTTTCCCTTGGTCCCTATCTAAGTTAGGGGGACGGTATATCACTCCTAAAATCAGTTTTTCATGCCCCTCTGAAAATTCTATCCAAACAGACTCTGTATGTGTTACTTCAGACTTAATACCCGTTTTTATGCAACAGTTCAAGCGATCTCGGACATACAATGCCACCCCACCCCCCCTCCCAATACTTCTATCTTCTTGGAACAATTTAAAACCCTGAATATGACATTCCGCAGGCATGTCCCGACTTTTTGAATTAAACCACGTCTCAGTTAAGGCAAATACATCAATGTTACCTACACTAGCAACTAATCTCAACTCGTCCATCTTATTCCTAGCACTACGGCAATTAGCATAATAAACATTGAAAGACTCTCCTTTCTCTTTACCCTTCCTGCTCATTTCTATTTTTCTACTAAACCTATTACCGTCCTTATCACCCAAGGTCCCTGGCTTTTCAATATCTATCTCGTTCTTATTATTACTAGTTCCCCTAGAACTCGTAATATTACTACACTGGGACTTCACTGTTTTCCTGCCAAAACCCATACCACTAACTATTCCTAGTTTAAAGTCCTAACTGCTCCCTCCACTGCAGTTGCCAGTGCTCCCACCCCACACCTAGATAAGTGAACCCCATCCTTAGCATACATGCCATTTCTGCCATAGAAGAGGTCCCAGTTGTCAATGAATGTTACCGCATTTTCCTTACAGTATTTGTCCAGCCAGCAATTGACACCAATTGCCCTGGACAACCATTCACTTCCAACTCCCCTCCTTGGCAAAATACCACATATGAGAGGGTTCCCACCCTTACTTCTAATTATTTCTATTGCTGACCTATACCTGCTAATCAGGTCCTCACTCCTACGTCTGCCAACATCGTTGCCTCCAGCACTGAGACAGATAATAGGATTGCTCCCATTACCTCTCATGATGTCATCCAGACGGCTAACAATATCCTCCATCCCAGCCCCAGGAAAGCAAACTCTCTGTCTCCTACTCCTGTCCTTCAAGCAGAACGCCCTATCCATATACCTAACTTGGCTATCCCCAACAACAACAATATTCTTACCTTCCTTAATGTCTTTCGTCGTGTCGTTCCCAGTAGTCAACTCACATTCGTCGGTTAGCACTGAGAATGTATTGGATGTTTCCACAACAGTTTCCACGGCAGTCTCTTTCTTCTTCATCGTTTCTACCTTTCCATTCGTCTTCTTGATCGTCAACTTCTTTCCCTGCTGTCCAGCCACTGACCAGTTTCCCTTCTTGACCTGAGGACTCAAAACAGGAGGACTACTACGAATCTTCTTGTTCTCCTCGGTCAATCGCCGAATTTCCAAATTCGCCAACCTCAATTCTTCCTTAAGCTGTTGGTAAAGTTGCTCGATGGAGGGCATCTTGCTTCAATTCTAGAGAGCGCGCAAACAGGTCTTCACAGAGCCAAGTACACGTCAACACTGCGCAAATGCCAACTCAATCAGGAGCTACTGCGCAGCACGTCCGCACGGCCCAATAGCGAATCTCCAGTTTATTGTTATTTAAATCAGGTCTTGGGTTGTAAGCTAAGTCATTTCTAATGTAGGCACATACTCCACCACCCTTTCTGTTCCTATCTAAGCATTTTATATAGTAACCTTCTATTTTGACCTCGTCGTCAGTCACCGTATCATCCAACCAGGATTCAGAGATGGTTATAGCTGCCGCCCTAATTTTGTTAGCTAGAATCCTAATCTCTGCCAATTTAGGAAGAAGTGATCTTGCATTGACATGAATAAAGTGAAGGCCTGTTTTCATAAAACAATTATAATCATCAATATATGGCAATGGGTCATTTGTATTAAAATTAGGTAAATCAATGTCATCATTGCTAAAGGGTAATTGTGCCAAAGTGCATTTGTTACACAAAATGAATTCTGGCACCGTTGCTATAATTGTACATACATCCATCATGCACCCAACCCTTACACATTTTACATAAGGTGCCTTTTCTGTTTTTCATGCATACTTTAGTACAGTGTATGCACCTGTTTTGTAGTGTTTGAGATAATAATGGCTGTACTGTCTCACATTGACCTATGTATGCATTACATATGGAGTTAAGGTTATCATTCCTAGCTACTATACCGTCATTATCACCGTCATTTATTTGTCTGTTTTGCCTCTGCACAATAGTTTGAGGTCCTCGATTAATTTGGATATCACCACTTAAGAGCACTACAATAAGAGCTTTGTGCCACTGTTTTTGTTTGGGTATGCGGTGTTGCCATACCTTGCGGCAATAGTGACATTTACTTTTCTGGTAGGATGGCAACTGTTGGGCTTTTACTGTCCAGGGCATTGTTACTCCATTCACCTTTTCCAGCCCCCATGACTGATTTCTTTTTTCATGGAATTGAAGAAGAAAGATAAATATAATTATGGCAGCCTGTACCCCCCTAATGCCTGCCATTTTCACTCTTCACTCTTTTACTCATATACAATAATATTTATTTCTCTTTTCCAGTCCCTAGTACACTTAGTATCTGCTTTAGCAATCACCACTGAATTACTAGTAAATTTTCTTCTTCAAAACCCTCTTCACTGCTCACTTTTCCCTTAACTTCACAAACCCCTTTCAGTTAACCCCTTATTACAAACTCCCCTTCCCACCTCACTTCACAGTCCAGCTTCACCAATTAACTTCTAACTCCTTTCCATTCTGGTAGACCAGAAAGGTTTAATCAATGGTTTTATCCTTCCAAATACCCCCCAATTCCATTTATCGGGGGTTGTGTGGTGTTGCTGACTCCTGACCTGGTCTGCTGACTCGGCCATTTTTAAAACACTGAGGGAAGTAAATGCCACCTACAACCTGACTTTCCTTGAGTTTATAGATATATTTGGCATTTTCTGCTATGATTCTCTCACTGTACATTGGTCAGCTGAATATAGGTCAGCTACTAAAACATTAACCTTGACTGTTTACCTATTCACTTCTTTCCCACGACTGGCACTGAGGGATAACCGTCCTATAACCTTGGAGATTTGTACTGTTGATTTGACGATGTCTCCTGTGTTTCCCTCTCGTTAGCACTGGTACAGGTGATATGATGGTGGTACAGATATGATGCTACTGTCAACAGATGAGCGTCAGTAAAGATGAGAATTTCACTTCACTAGTTATACGTCTGGCAGTAGCTGTTGTTTGTATGCCGGTCAGCCATGTTCAAATGCTCAATTCTTTCCCTCGTTTGGCACTGAGGAAAAAAGTCCTACAAACCTGTCATTTCCTTGGAGTTTTGTTGATCAGGTTTTATGCCATGTTGTCTTCCCGTTGAACACTGGTGAAGTTGATATGGAGGTCAGTTATTTCATTGTAGTGGAAAACGTCTCATGTCTGGTTCACGTCTGGCAGCAGGTCTGGTACTTGAATGCCGGTCCCTCTTTTGTCATATTTAGTCCATTTTGTTGTCGTCACCGTCAGTTTTTATGTCACTATAGGTTCCTTGCATGTTGTTGCAGAAGTACTTGCAACTTGGCCATCACTGGAGTTCGGATAGGCCCAGGGGTCGGCAAGATATAGGAGCAGCCTTGCTGCTGCTTGCTGTGGCTGCGGCTACCACTCATGCTTTTTCCCTCATCAATTCTATGATTCACCTCATCCTTCATAGACCCATCTGCTGACACGTCCACGTGTTGCTGCTGTTTTTCACCTTCAAGATATGTTCAGTCAACAAGTTAGCATTTTTTTCTCCTGTCAATGACTGCATCAGTAGTGATGTACAGTGATTAGTAGGTTGATGTTTGTTGTCACTGCAGTTGCTTGTGGTAATCAACAGTGTTCCTCTTGACACCTTGCAAGTAATGTATACCTGGAGAGGGTTTCAGGGGTCAACGCCCCCGTGGCCCAGTCTGTGACCAGTCCTCGTGGTCACTCAGGGTCTGATCAACCAGGCTGTTACTGTTGGCTGCACACAACCCGACGTACGAAGCCCAGCCCAGCTGGTCAGGTACTGACTTTAGATGCCTGTCCAGCACCTTCTTGAAGACTGTACACACAGACACCCTAAAACCTTCCATAAATGTATCAATTAACAATCTCGCTGCCTCAGCCATCTTCTTCTTCTTCTTTTGAGTGCACTAATGAGAGTTGACATTTGATGAGGGGTGTCTTATCTTATCTCTCCATTAATGAGAGTGTTGACATTTGATGAGGGGTGTCTTATCTTATCTCTCCATTAATGAGTGTGTTGACATTTGATGAGGGCACACTGCCTTCCCTTTACTTGTTTTCACTTTACACATAAACATGTCTGTCTATCTGTCAGCTTCTCTCTTTTTCTGTCTGTCTATCTGTCTACCTGCTTCTCTTTCTGTCTCTCTCTGTCTCAGAGAGAGCCACTAGTGAACCAACATGTTTTACACTCAATGCAGTAGTCACGTCTGAGTGTGATACTTATTATTTGCAAGTCCGGATTTTTTGGGTTATCCTAGGTAGTTCACATTATGTATAATTGTATTTATGTGTACCTGTGACAGAGACACACACACACATGTACAACAGGCCGCCTAGTGTCTAATCGACATGTGCCAAAGACAAAATGGTAACTAACACATACACAGAGAGAGAGAGAGAGAGACAGACAGACAGACAGACAGACAGACAGACAGACAGCCAGACAGACAGACAGCCAGCCAGCCAGCCAGACAGCCAGCCAGACAGCCAGCCAGACAGCCAGCCAGACAGCCAGCCAGACAGCCAACCAGACAGCCAGCCAGACAGCCAACCAGACAGCCAGCCAGACAGCCAGCCAGACAGCCAGACAGCCAGACAGCCAGCCAGACAGCCAGACAGCCAGACAGCCAGCCAGACAGCCAGACAACCAGACAGCCAGCCAGCCAGCCAGACAGCCAGCCAGCCAGCCAGCCAGCCAGCCAGCCAGCCAGCCAGCTCCCTTCTCTATTAACCCCACTGCCTCCCACCCCCCCTTACTGCCTATCCCCACCACTCAGAATGCTGGAAAGTGAGGCATTCCTTACGCTTGGCTTAGTTGCAAAGGTGCACTGAATTACCACTCTCACAATGCAATGCGGGTGCAGATTTTTTTCCTACTGCACACACTTACGACATAGAGCTTATCAGCTCTCTCCTGCTCAATTTGAAGGAGCTAGAATTTATGCATACTAGTACGTCAATAACCCTGGCTCATAAGCCGAACTAGAACGTCGGAAACCCTGAAAGGGTTAATCTATAAAAAAATATTTTTGTTAATAATTTTGGGTGTCTGAAAGAGATTAATTGAATTTACATTTTTTTCCTTAAGGGAAAAATGAATTCAGAAATTGTCAGATTTGGGTTTAGTCACTCTCTCTGGAATGGATTAATTACAATAAGCGGGGGTCCACTGTATTTAATTTTATTCTACTTTTTTCTCTTAGTTTTTAATGTCTTATTTTTCCAAGTAACTTTTATTGTTTATGAGATCAATATAAGGTATACTGTATATACAGTTGAACCTCTTCTTACTTGTGTATCCATGTGGGAGTCTTTCCAGATACGAGCAGTTGCTCAGTTGATTTTTTGCTTCCAGACGCAAGCAAAATTTCCAGATGCAAGCTTGCCTCAAGGGAGGTTTCTTGATGCTGGTGAGGGGCTCTTGCTCTTGATCTAGAGAATTGGATCTCATTTGTTTGTTGGACTATCTAATTGAAATTTGGGCAATGTATGATAGAAAGATGCTTCTTAGCTTTTTTTTTTTTTTTTTTTTCAACAAGTCGGCCGTCTCCCACCGAGGCAGGGTGACCCCAAAAAAAAAAGAAAATCCCCAAAAAGAAAATACTTTCATCATCATTTAACGCTTTCACCTCACTCACACATTATCACTGTTTTTTGCAGAGGTGCTCAGAATACAACAGTTTAGAAGCATATACATATAAAGATACACAACATATCCCTCCGAACTGCCAATATCCCAAACCCCTCCTTTAAAGTGCAAGCATTGTACTTCCCATTTCCAGGACTCAAGTCCGACTATATGAAAATAACCGGTTTCCCTGAATCGGACCATAAATAATGGAGTTCACTTCTCAGCCATTAGCCGCCCTTTAGCGGTATTTTTGTATGATTTTTATGGTTGTATTCTTGTTTTTTTGGTCTCATTTTATAGAATGGAAAATATATTACAGAAATAGATATGATTTTGATTGGTTTCACAACAAAAAGTACCTTGAAATTGAGCTCTAAGTAGCAGAAATGTTCGATTCTTTGGCGATGTTCAAGAGTAAACAAATGATGTTACTGTCCATTCTAATATGCAGTCATGAATGGGTTGACATTAATTATGCAATTATTACAATAATGCAGTAGTCTGCATAACAGTAAATTTTCTATTTTTTGTGTGAATAAAAATTACAAATTATTTATACTGTAATAATAATAATAATAATAATAATACATATAATAATAGCATAATATAATAATAATAATATAATACATATAATAATAATACATGTATAATAATAATAATGTACTATATAATAATAATTTTGATAATAGACAGCTTCAAAATGCCATCACTAGATGGCAATGATTACCACAACAATGTGTGAGCAGTTCTGACCACCTCCACCTTGTTCACATAATGACATATATTCATTCTAGAGTACTTATCAGGTTTCTATGTTATTTATATTGTTTATTATGTCATATTAGATGAATTGTAATAGATAAATAAGCTGTATAGATGATATTAGCAAAATATTGAAGTATCTTGCTGTGCCTCCTGAGAGCTGGAATGGATTAATTACATTTCATTTAATTTAAATGGGGAAAACTGACTCTGCAAATGAGCAAATCCAGATGCCAGCAAGGTCACGGAATAGATTAAACTCATAAGTAGAGGTTCCACTGTATATTCAATGGTTGTATACAACACAATAACCCCACAAGCATTATCATTATATTGTTTACAAAACATGTTTACACAAACCAACAATAAAAAATGTTACTTCTCTTGTTGTATAATATACATGTATATACAGTGGTACCTCGGATTTCATATGCCCTAATTTGTTTGTAAAACTATAGTTATTCTCTATAAAATATATTTTTAGATAATATTTTTGGGTGTCTGGAATGGAGTAATTGGATTTACGTTATTTCTTATGGGAAATATTGCTTCCGTTTTCATACAATTTAGTTCATCGTCAGACTTTCTCAAACGGATTAATCATGAAAACCAAGGTTTGACTCTACATAAATATAGTCACTGGACATGTTCCTAGAAGTGCTACAGCTTGGGAAAGGTTGTGTTTGGGTGGCCTTTGTTATCAATGTGCTGAGTCATCGGCATGGCTGGTGTCACAATGATGCATTACAAAATCACCACCACCCATTACCCATACCTCTTCCCCAACAACCATGCTGTTTTCCACACCACCCATATGGAAATAAGTCACTTTGACTTTTTTTGTGTTATCCTAGGTTGATGGTCATCTGGGCCATCCTTCCTTCCATACTTCCTTACTTATTCCTTCCTTCCTATATTCCTCTCATCTTTTTCTTCCTTTCTTTCTTCCTTTCTTTCTTTCTTCCTTTCTTTCTTCCTTTCTTCCTTTTAGTTTCCTGGGCATTGGTCACAAACTCCTCAAAACCATGAAAATCATCTTCACTGACACTTCCATCTGTGTTTGAACTATCACTTGCGAACAGAAGTGTTCCAATTCGCCGGGGAATGAGGAGTTTCTTACCACAAGGTGTACTGAAATGGCGTTCCCACAATGCAATGAGGGTGCACCGAATTTTTTCACACTCCGCACACTGAGTGCACAGACACATTCTCTCACGTGCAGGACTACCAGCTTTCTCCTGCTAGATTTGAAGTCGCTAGAAGTTTGGCATAGTATTATGGGACCAACACTGGCTCTCAAGTCGTAATATTATGGGACCAACAGTAAAAGGGTTAAGCACAACACATCATAACAATGAACTACAATTACATTATCCTTTTCATTTTTTTTTTTTTTTTTACAATTTGGAGACCTAAAAAAAAAAAAAGTTTGATTCTCGGGGGTCTAAAGAATGCAACCCTATTTTTCCCATAAGTTCTTTAGTTTGCTTTACATGAGTTTGTCTTACACTTAAATTTCAGGAACGTAACTACTGTGTTAATCGATGGTCTACTGTATTATATTTACTGGAAAATGCTGCACTTATGCAGTGCCTGGGGAATGTTAGGTAATCATGATCAAAGTGGAGGGTAGCTCCAATTCCTTGGATAAAGAGCACTTCACTAGCATAAAGGTTCCTCCATCCTGAAGGGTGAAGTTCATACAACCACAATAGTGCAGGGACACCAGAAACTACCTTATGGCCACTTATCATGCAGGAAGTACCACAGGGTCAGTCAGAAAGCCACTGCCTAGCCCACAGTGGCAGTGGCATGCAAGAGTAAGCACATCCTCATCATAACATGATGTTTTAGTCTTAAAAAGCTAGACTACACTCTAGCATGTATTCTTGCCAACTCAAAAGGCTTGTAATCCTACTCACTGGTGATTCTTACCTCAGGTCTAGCAGTGCCAGCTGCTCAGCTCCTGTGCAGTACAACCTATCAATTATTCTCACCTGAAGCAGTAGTGCATATGTTGATCCAAGTGATGGCACAAACTTAGCATTCTTCTTCACTTCCAGCTGTTCAATGGACAGCGAGATTTTCTGCAAATGATCAACCCAGTCCATCATGTTAATGAGAAATACAACTCCATTTTCATACAGCTGACCAATGTGAAAATTAACCCATTCAAAACTTATGTCAACAAATGGTTTGGGAGTTTCCTTCAGCTTGTCACTTGATTCTGTTACAGATTTTTGTGCAACATAAGTGAAAGGAACTTTCCCTTCCTTTTTCATGTCCTTTGTTGGAAGTACACTTATAAATTTTCCCGAGTCTTCTAGTAGATCCGTGATTGACAACACTGGTATTTCAAGTGCATTCTCTTCTCCTATTTCATAAATCTGTAAAATCTGCCAGATATAAATAAGATACAGATCTGAAGGATTCCCTTTATCAGAAAATGTTTCCTGGAATAATTTCTGTGAATCTTGTGGTGTCATTCGTGCAATATGAGCCTTGATATTCTTATCCTTCTGTTGATACTGAAGCAACTTACTGATGGACTCTTCTCTGTACCTGGTTTCCTTGATGAATACATTAACCATTGTTTTGTAAAGATTCTGGACAAAGTTATTATCCCTAATAATACTAATAGACATTCTGTCAATCTGGCTAGTAATGACATCCCTGACATGAGGAATTATGCATTCAAGAAATTCATTAATCTTCGTTAAGTCAGTATTCAAGTCAAGAACTGAATGTGCATAATTTACAAGACTACTTAAAAAACAATTTGCCAAATACTTGTCATTTTTCAGGGCAATGGAAAACTCTGACAAATTTTTATCCAAATCTTCAAAACAAGTTAATGATTTCATATGACTGAAGTGAATTTCAAGTCTAGAAGCATATTTGTTTTTCTCAATTGATACTGCTGCTGCTGCTGCTGCTGCTGGTGTGTGACCACTCTGAACTTTTATTCTCAAGTGGAATATATTAAGCTGCTCTTGAAGTTTCTGAAATGAACTTTTCTTATCAATGGTACTACTTCTAAGATCTCTGTCACTGCACACCATGATGCCACTGTTTAAGCTTCTCTCTCTCTCATCCAGATATTTCTTAAACAAAGTATCTTTTTCTAAATTATAAGTTTCTTGTTCAGCATTTGAACTATACAAATTATGCACTGGGAATATTTTCTTGCAGGAAAATTTATTTTCTGCTGTTTCTTCAACTAATGTATCTGAGACTTTAGGGAATGTCAACAACTCTGTGCTTGTATTAGCTGCCTCTACATCATGGCTCTTCAAACGTGGGTAACCATAATCAGTGGAAAATGTGTCTGATATGTAAGCTCCTTCACAATCACTTGTAAGTGACCAATTCTCTTGAAAGGTGAATGTTGATAATACTTCCTCTGAAAACAAGGCTTGTGCTGGTTCAAGCCCTCTGTCAAATTCCCTCTCATCACTCACATTATCTTTCTTATTCTCTAGTACACAAGGTATATACCCACTGTTTTCTCCTTGCACATTATTCACCTTTGGCAAATCACTTTCTCTTTGCATGAGCCCAAGGAGGCGAGAATAACTGGAAGAGTTTGCTTTATCTCTTAAAGGAATCAATGTGCATGGTGAAGAAACGTTTGTTCTGTCTGACAGAGAACTTCTTGTGCTCTTTGTGTCAGTCTCCAATAGTTCACAAATATCTTGAACATCTCTGTTTGGATCTTCACAGTGAAGATCATTTACTTCTTTACTATGCTTTCTCAAGTCTTCTGATGCTTTTTCAACAACAGAGAAGTCATTATTTCCATCCAGAATTATTTTATGTAAGCTCGTTTGAGTATGATGCAAACCCACTTCCTGCAGATCATCCTGCATAGAAAACAGGTGATATTCTGGTGCCATGGCTTTATCTTCATAGTCGCTAAAATCATCATCAGAATCCATCATTCCTCAATAAGCCTGAAATAAAAGCAAAGAAGGTTAAAAGAATCATAAAATAAAAATACAGAGCTCAATAAAAAATTTCAGTGTACTTGGGTTGCTTCATACATGAGTGGGTGAAGGTGAGTTAGACCTAGCATATGCCAATAACTCTGTACTCCTCTGTTTTTATGAACTGTATTCTAAATTCACTTATTTCTATTAATCATAGTTCTTCTGCAAATAAACTCAAGTATTCACTGACTTTTAAATGATGCTCATTTTATTTTGTTAAAAAGCATTATCATTTAATTTCCCATGCATAAATCTGTTTTTTGCTAGACATTCATATTAAATCAATATTAATGGTGTTAGAGTAATATTTAAAAGATATGGCCTCTGAAACCAAATTAATTATAGCAGCAGCAGTTAGTGATCATCCCAGGTGCTGGATTTGCTGGGATCTCTAGGATTGTATCTCCCACAAATCTGTAAGAAGTACTGCTCAAAATACAACAAATTATAGAAAAAATAAAGGCTACACACCTCCCTGTCAGAGCAACACCTTCCCCATCACAAAGACAGAAAGTAACAGCCATAAACTTACTCAAATTAGTAACCCAAGAGGGTTAATCTAGAGTAACCCAAAGAAAGCCAAGCAGTTTGGCTTATTTCTTTATAGATTCTTCCCCAGACTGTAAGCTACTAAACCCTGGGTGTATACAGTAGGGCCCCTAATTATACGGCAGGTTAGGTTCCAGGCTACTGCCATAAAGCAAAAATTGTCATAAGGTGAGTCAGCCTTTTTTTCACTTTCAAATGCATATAAAAGCCTGATAAAATGTTTATGCAGGTCGGCCATCACTAATCCGGCATCACTGGGACCTGTAATGTACCGGATTAGTGAGTTTGCCGGATTACAGAGTAGTTAGAATAGAATGCACTTAATTAACCTATCAACAGAAACTCCTGCTACTTCTTCCTCATTTTCATCACTGCTTTCTCCTCCACTGGCTTGCTGATGTGAATTTACAACCATCTGCACAATTTCTGAGTCAGTATAATGATGAAATTTGAGTTAGTACAGTGGACCCCCGGTATTCGATGGCATCGGTATACGATAAATCCAGTATTTGATGCATTTTAACGCAAAAAATTTTGCCTCGGAATCCGATTGAAAACCCGGTATTCGATACGATTCGTACGAGACGTGTCCACGTGTGGCCTGAACTGCCCCTTGTGTGCCAGTGTTTACAAGCCAGCCAGTGTGCGTGCATCTAAGGATACATTCAGTACATTCCATATTATCCATATTATCACTGTTTTTGGTGCTTGTTTCTGCAAAATAAGTCACCATGGGCCCCAAAAAAGCTTCTAGTGCCAACCCTGTGGTAAAAAGGGTGAGAATTAGTATGGAAATTAAGAAAGATTTTGAAGGGTTTGGGGCTAATCCTGAGAAGCCTATGCCAGTTGTGGAATCCATTGTGCCTACTTCAAAAATTAAGGAAATGTGTGCACAGTGCGTTGAAGTGCAAACCTTTATGGATGAAAATCACCCTAACACAGCTATTGCAAGCCGTGCTGGTGACTATTACAATGACAATGTTGTGGCCCATTTTAGACAAATCGTAAAGGAACAGGAGGTACAGAGCTCTATAGACAGATTTGTTGTGCGACAGAGGTCCAGTGACTCTCAAGCTGGTCCTAGTGGCATTAAAAGAAGAAGGGAAGTAACCCCGGAAAAGGACTTGCTACCTCAAGTCCTAATGGAAGGGGATTCCCCTTCTAAACACTAACACCATCCACACTCTCCCCTCCTCCCATCCCAACAATTATCACCAGATCTTCAATAAAGGTAAGTGTCATGTAACTGTGCATGTCTTCTTCAGTTTGTGTGTATTAAAATTAATATTTCATGTGGTAAAATTTTTTTTTTCATACTTTTGAGTGTCTTGCATGGATTAATTTGATTTCCATTATTTCATATGGGGAAAATTGATTCGCTTTTCGATATTTTCAGTATTCGATGAGCTCTCAGGAAAGGATTAATATCGAATACCAGGGGTCCACTGTATAATGATTTGAGTCAGTATAATGATGAAATTTGAAAATATGCTAGCCAAAATAAGTGCCAGATTACTGATGGAAACACAAATAACCCACACATAGAAGAGAGGAGCTTACGACGATGTTTCAGTCCGACTTGGACCATTTACAAAGTCACACTAACGAAAAGGAGAGCAGGATGGGTATATATAGGCAGGAGGTGGAAGTAGTACAGGTCCTCCATCACAATTCCGGCATCATTGGGACCTGTAGCGTGCCGTATTACTGAGTTTGCTGAATTACAGAGTGGTTATGTTAGAATACACATAATAAAATTAACCAACTTGACTTATACAGTTCATTGAACATCGGCAAAAATCGAACATTTCCGCTACTTTGAGCACAATTTCAAGGTACTTTTCATCATGAAAGCAATCAAAATCATGTCTATTTCTGTAATATATCTTCCATTCTATCAAATGAGTCCAAAAAATGAGAATACAACCATAAAAACCATACGAAAATATACTGCAAAGAGGCAGCTAATGGCTGAGAAGTGAACTCCCTTATTTATCATCCGTCTTTTTTATTTTTGTTGTACGTTAAAAAGCATCTTTCCATCATACATTGCCCAAGTTTCAATGAGATAGCCCAACAAACAACCGAGAAAAAAAATATATTTACCAAAAATCATATATGGCAAGCCCAAGCCAGGCACTGGAAATAAGTCACTTTGTCTGACTTTTCTGGGTTATCCTAGGTTATCTATACATACACTGCTATGTATGATAGTCTATGTAACTGTATTTGTGTATACCTGAATAAACTTATTTACTTCTAGTCTGTCAACTGAGTACAAGAAACCGCTCATTCACTTATTTCAACTACCCAATAAAGTGGTCAGAAATTGGCAATTTGGCCGATGTAACACAAATTTCAACAGACGCCAATTTCAAAATAGGGTCCAGAATAAACAATGCAGACATTCCTGGCACTAAAATAACATTTTCTCTGTTCATTACTCATGGCTACAGACCCCTCTTATATTACTCTTGCTTACCATTTGGAATTTTTATTCGCAAAAAAAAAATACACCTACCATCCGACTTACGACCTGTTCGACTTATGACCGCTCAACTTACGAACGTGTTTTTATACCAAATTTCTGGGAAATAAACAACTATTTGTGTTGTACACAGTGTTTATCCTAAACCATACAGTATAAAATACAGTACTAACAGCATAAAAAGTAAAGTAAAACATGAAATACCAAAATAAAACAATAAAATAAAGTCATTACAAAAATGTTTTGTTGATATTCAGTAGTAAAGTTCGACTTACGACCATTTCGACTTACGACTGGTTTCTCGGAATCGAACTCGGTCGTAAGTCGGATGGTAGGTGTAGATGATTTCTTGTTATGCAGACTACTGCATTATTGTAATAATTGTATAAATAATGTCAATCCATTCTTGACTCCGTACTGGAATTTAGACTGGCAGGCAGACAGGTATTGGACGGTGACGTCATTTGTTTACTCTTGAGCTTTGCTAAAGAATAGAACATTTTCGCTATTGTGAGTGCAATTTCAAGGTACTTTTCGTCATGAAAGCAGTCAAAATCATATCTATTTCTGTAATATATCTTTCATTCTATCAAATGAGACCAAAAAAATGAGAATATAACCATAACAACCATACAAAAATATACCGCTAAGCGGCCACTAATGGCTGAGAAGTGAACTCCGCTATTTATAGTCTGATTTCTTTCATTTTTGGTGTACATGAAGAAGTATCTTTCCATCATACATTGCCCAAGTTTGAATAAGATAACCCAACAAACAACTGAGAAAATAATAATAATAATAATAATAATAATATAATAATAATATTAATAATAATAATATAATAATAATATTAATAATAATAATATCTTTATTTACTACACGTACATGTACAAGGTATACAGGCCTAGCTGACACCAGTGACATACTACTGTATAGAAAGGCACTTGTTATGCTGAGTATTTCAAGAAAATTAGGTCAGTGTCCCAGGATAACACCCACACTAGTCGACTAACACCCAGGTACCCATTTACTGATGGGTAAACATAGACAACAGGTGTAAAGAAACACACCTAATGTTTCTACCCTGGCTGGGAATTGAATATTTACCAAAAATCATATACGGCTAACACAAGCCAGGTACTAAAAATAAGCCGCATTGACTTTTTTGGGGTTATCCTAGGTTCTCTACACATATTACCTGGAGTTTACCTGGAGAGAGTTCCGGGGGTCAACGCCCCCGTGGCCCGGTCTGTGACTAGGCCTATATATGCTGCTATGTGTGATAATCTATAGAAAGAAAATAACTTTTTTGTTTCATGTTTATGGTGGAGTACGAGTGTATATCATAGTTAGCCCTGTGCTATACTTCGTTTTCTCTAATATAAGCCCCCAAGACAAAGATAGGAGAATGGTATTTGTTTACCATATCCTCTTCGTAACTCTGTCGAACTGCTCGGTGTTATGCCAAATATTATTCATTCTGGAGAATTTAACATGTTTTATGTTATTTATATTTTTTATGTAATATTAGATCAATTGTGATAGGCAAATAAGCTGTAGTGTTGATATTAGCATAATAATAAAGCATATTCTCCTGCTTCATGAGGCTGAGTTCATGACAACCAACAGTGGCTTCAAAGCCACCTTATCTTTATTGGATAATGTACTGTGTAGGTGCTTTACATAATGAGAAGCATTTCTTTTATTCATTGGAACCATGGCTGGGGCTAAAAGTAAGCAGGTTAAAACAATAAATGGAGAAAAAGAAATTGGAATGACTTATGCAACAAGTAGTGCCACCAAACAGTACCAGCAGGTTGGTGTGGCAACCTTGGAAATTTGAAATTATGCTAGCCAAAATTAGTGCTGAATAACTGATGGAACCGAATAACTGATTGCCGGATTTGTGATGGCGGACCTGTAGTAGTAGTAGTAGTAGTGGAGGTGGAAGGAAGTAGTAGTGGGGAGGTAGTAAGAGGAGGAGGAGCCAGTCAAATACTAAGGAAGAGGAGCACTGCAAGTATTACAAAAAAAGCGATTTTTAAAGATGGTAGTTTTACTCATTTTGTAATAAAGAGTTCGGGATACATAAATACACGTTAAAATAAATGAATCTTTAATATTATATAAAAATAACTATCTTTGGTCTAGAGGTATTTGAACTAATAAACATCTGATAATATATACAGGTTACAATAATAAATTATAATTAGCATTTTACTAAAATAATAAATAATAATTTGTGACCCTACACAGGGTACAACTTCCTTGACACTACTGTGTCATATATATATATATATATATATATATATATATATATATATATATATATATATTTTTTTTTTTTTTATTATCACACCGGCCGATTCCCACCAAGGCAGGGTGGCCCGAAAAAGAAAAACTTTCACCATCATTCACTCCATCACTGTCTTGCCAGAAGGGTGCTTTACACTACAGTTTTTAAACTGCAACATTAACACCCCTCCTTCAGAGTGCAGGCACTGTACTTCCCATCTCCAGAACTCAAGTCCGGCCTGCCGGTTTCCCTGAATCCCTTCATAAATGTTACTTTGCTCACACTCCAACAGCACGTCAAGTATTAAAAACCATTTGTCTCCATTCACTCCTATCAAACACGCTCACGCATGCCTGCTGGAAGTCCAAGCCCCTCGCACACAAAACCTCCTTTACCCCCTCCCTCCAACCCTTCCTAGGCCGACCCCTACCCCGCCTTCCTTCCACTACAGACTGATACACTCTTGAAGTCATTCTGTTTCGCTCCATTCTCTCTACATGTCCGAACCACCTCAACAACCCTTCCTCAGCCCTCTGGACAACAGTTTTGGTAATCCCGCACCTCCTCCTAACTTCCAAACTACTAATTCTCTGCATTATATTCACACCACACATTGCCCTCAGACATGACATCTCCACTGCCTCCAGCCTTCTCCTCGCTGCAACATTCATCACCCACGCTTCACACCCATATAAGAGCGTTGGTAAAACTATACTCTCATACATTCCCCTCTTTGCCTCCAAGGACAAAGTTCTTTGTCTCCACAGACTCCTAAGTGCACCACTCACTCTTTTTCCCTCATCAATTCTATGATTCACCTCATCTTTCATAGACCCATCCGCTGACACGTCCACTCCCAAATATCTGAATACGTTCACCTCCTCCATACTCTCTCCCTCCAATCTGATATTCAATCTTTCATCACCTAATCTTTTTGTTATCCTCATAACCTTACTCTTTCCTGTATTCACCTTTAATTTTCTTCTTTTGCACACCCTACCAAATTCATCCACCAATCTCTGCAACTTCTCTTCAGAATCTCCCAAGAGCACAGTGTCATCAGCAAAGAGCAGCTGTGACAACTCCCACTTTGTGTGTGATTCTTTATCTTTTAACTCCACGCCTCTTGCCAAGACCCTCGCATTTACTTCTCTTACAACCCCATCTATAAATATATTAAACAACCACGGTGACATCACACATCCTTGTCTAAGGCCTACTTTTACTGGGAAAAAATTTCCCTCTTTCCTACATACTCTAACTTGAGCCTCACTATCCTCGTAAAAACTCTTCACTGCTTTCAGTAACCTACCTCCTACACCATACACTTGCAACATCTGCCACATTGCCCCCCTATCCACCCTGTCATACGCCTTTTCCAAATCCATAAATGCCACAAAGACCTCTTTAGCCTTATCTAAATACTGTTCACTTATATGTTTCACTGTAAACACCTGGTCCACACACCCCCTACCTTTCCTAAAGCCTCCTTGTTCATCTGCTATCCTATTCTCCGTCTTACTCTTAATTCTTTCAATTATAACTCTACCATACACTTTACCAGGTACACTCAACAGACTTATCCCCCTATAATTTTTGCACTCTCTTTTATCCCCTTTGCCTTTATACAAAGGAACTATGCATGCTCTCTGCCAATCCCTAGGTACCTTACCCTCTTCCATACATTTATTAAATAATTGCACCAACCACTCCAAAACTATATCCCCACCTGCTTTTAACATTTCTATCTTTATCCCATCAATCCCGGCTGCCTTACCCCCTTTCATTTTACCTACTGCCTCACGAACTTCCCCCACACTCACAACTGGCTCTTCCTCACTCCTACAAGATGTTATTCCTCCTTGCCCTATACACGAAATCACAGCTTCCCTATCTTCATCAACATTTAACAATTCCTCAAAATATTCCTTCCATCTTCCCAATACCTCTAACTCTCCATTTAATAACTCTCCTCTCCTATTTTTAACTGACAAATCAATTTGTTCTCTAGGCTTTCTTAACTTGTTAATCTCACTCCAAAACTTTTTCTTATTTTCAACAAAATTTGTTGATAACATCTCACCCACTCTCTCATTTGCTCTCTTTTTACATTGCTTCACCACTCTCTTAACCTCTCTCTTTTTCTCCATATACTCTTCCCTCCTTGCATCACTTCTACTTTGTAAAAACTTCTCATATGCTAACTTTTTCTCCCTTACTACTCTCTTTACATCATCATTCCACCAATCGCTCCTCTTCCCTCCTGCACCCACTTTCCTGTAACCACAAACTTCTGCTGAACACTCTAACACTACATTTTTAAACCTACCCCATACCTCTTCGACCCCATTGCCTATGCTCTCATTAGCCCATCTATCCTCCAATAGCTGTTTATATCTTACCCTAACTGCCTCCTCTTTTAGTTTATAAACCTTCACCTCTCTCTTCCCTGATGCTTCTATTCTCCTTGTATCCCATCTACCTTTTACTCTCAGTGTAGCTACAACTAGAAAGTGATCTGATATATCTGTGGCCCCTCTATAAACATGTACATCCTGAAGTCTACTCAACAGTCTTTTATCTACCAATACATAATCCAACAAACTACTGTCATTTCGCCCTACATCATATCGTGTATACTTATTTATCCTCTTTTTCTTAAAATATGTATTACCTATAACTAAACCCCTTTCTATACAAAGTTCAATCAAAGGGCTCCCATTATCATTTACACCTGGCACCCCAAACTTACCTACCACACCCTCTCTAAAAGTTTCTCCTACTTTAGCATTCAAGTCCCCTACCACAATTACTCTCTCACTTGGTTCAAAGGCTCCTATACATTCACTTAACATCTCCCAAAATCTCTCTCTCTCCTCTGCATTCCTCTCTTCTCCAGGTGCATACACGCTTATTATGACCCACTTCTCGCATCCAACCTTTACTTTAATCCACATAATTCTTGAATTTACACATTCATATTCTCTTTTCTCCTTCCATAACTGATCATTTAACATTACTGCTACCCCTTCCTTTGCTCTAACTCTCTCAGATACTCCAGATTTAATCCCATTTATTTCCCCCCACTGAAACTCTCCTACCCCCTTCAGCTTTGTTTCGCTTAGGGCCAGGACATCCAACTTCTTTTCATTCATAACATCAGCAATCATCTGTTTCTTGTCATCCGCACTACATCCACGCACATTTAAGCAACCCAGTTTTATAAAGTTTTTCTTCTTCTCTTTTTTAGTAATTGTATACAGGAGAAGGGGTTACTAGCCCATATATATATATATATATATATATATATGCTAAAATAATAAATTAAGTAACATTTACAATAATAAATTACAATCAACTCCTTATGACGCTCCGCATCTCTCACGACACTTATCCGTGGTGTGTAGTGATGCTCCCTCTCAACTGTGTCACTTGACACCCTTTCTTCCGTGTAATGACGCTCCTGCTCAACCGTGTCCACTAGACACCCTTTTCTCTGTGTCACACGACACTCCTACTCTCCATGTCACATGACACCCTTTTCTCTGCGTCATACACAATATCTCTACTGTGTCACTCTTGACACCCTTGTCTCTGCATCGCACACTATCACCCACAGCGTCTTTCTCGAGGCCAGTCACATGATACTATTCAATGTACACTACAACCTGACACACGACACCCTTTTCTTCTCAGTGTTCCACTATGATCCTGTAGCATATCTCAGTGTTCCACTCCATCATACTTCCCTAAGTGTCACACTACAGTCCTAGCCCAGTTCAGTGTAACACTCCAACCTTTTCTTCATGTAATGTCCCACTAAAACAGCATCAGATGACTCCGGCCCACAGTTGACCAGCGTAGGCGGTGAGTCCGCAGACATCACCGGTAGTCCTGTAAATACTCTCTAAGGCCGGTAGAAGTACACTGTAAAATGGTCTGGTGAGTACTATCTACCGCCTTCAAGACCAATTGACACACCGCAAAGTGGTCCGATGAATTACTAGCAGAACACCATGCTGCAAGCTCACTGAGCGCGGCCGTCAAGTAACTGAGGCCATCAGACTCAGTGAGCTGCGGTGAGCGGCTCTTCTAAAATCAGTAGAAGCCAGTAGAATACCAAAAGATGGGCAGGAGAATACTCTCTACTGCCAGTAGATCTATACTGTAAGGTGTACTGGTAATTACTGCTGCGGTGCATACCGTGAGGTGTTCGGGTACTTAATGCTCTAAGGCCAGCTCAGCAGTCCCCACAATGGGTTTTATGACGTACCCAGTGGTACTGCCGGCCGGCAGGTTAACTATTTAACCGCTAGTTTGGCAGGGGGCCGTCACAGCAAGGGAGCTGGTGCCCACAGAGGGTAAGAGTGAGAACACCGAGGGGGGGGGAATAATTAAATAAATAAAGAAGCAACAAATACACAGGGCAGAAGAAAGACAACCTAAAGGAGAAAAAGGAAGGAGGAAAGGGGAAGAGGGAGAAGAAGGAAGGAGGAAAGGGGAAGAGGGAGAAGGAGGAAAGGGGAAGAGGAAGAAGAAGGAAAAGGAGGAATCAGGTTAAGTCATGAGTGTTCTGAAGTTTGGAGCATTTAACAATACAGTGAGAAAGGAAGGCATCTACAGAGACGAAGCAAGGACTAAGATTCATACAAGGAAAGTTGTGTATTAGGGAGGATTCAACCAGATGGTGACTGTTAAAGTTGGAAGTAGGGAAGACAGTTTTAGCAGAAGACCAGTCAATAGGATGGCTGTGATCTCTGACATGACAGAAAAGAGCATTGTTAGTTTCGGCAAGCCTAACACTACTTTTGTGCTTCCTAAGTCTGTCAGAAAGAGATCGGCCAGTTTCTCCAAAGTATTGAAGAGGACAGGAGGAACAAGAAATAGAGTAGACACCTTCGGGTAGTCTTTCTTCTGCCCTGTGTCTTTGTTCCTACTTTATTTATTTATTTATTTATTTATTTATTTATTTCCTTTCCCCCCCCTCAGTGTTCTTGCTCTTACCCTCTGTGGGCACCTTGCTCCCTTGCAGTGCTCCTCTTCCTTATTATTTTACTGGCTGCTCCTCCTCTTACTACCTCCCCACTACTACTACCTTCTACCTTCACTACTACTACTACTACTAATACTACTTCCACCTCCAGCCTATATATACCCATCCTGCTCTCCTTTTCGTTAGTGTGACTTTGTAAATGGTCCAAGTCAGACCGAAACGTCATCGTAAGCTCCTCTCTTCTATGTGCGGGTTATTTGTGCATCATTCCACCTTTGATGTACCTTGGAAGAGTTTCGAGAGTTTATTTACTCTCTGAGCCCGGCCATGGGCCAGGCTCGTCTGGTGCTTGCCTGGTCAATCAGGCTGTTGCTGCTGGAGGCCCGCTGCCCCACATATCCATCACAGCCTGGTTGATATGGTACCTGGTGAAGATACTTGTCTAGTTTCCTCTTGAAAGCTTCTACACTTGCTCCAGCCATGTCTCTGATATCTTCTGGTAGGATGTTGAATAGTCTGGGACACCGGATGTTGATACAGTGTTCCCTTATTGTCCCCACTGCACCCCTGCTCCTTACTGGGTTTATTTTACACTACTTCCCACATCTCTCACTCCAATATGTTGTTATGGCAGTGTGCAGATTTGGGACCAGGCCCTTGACTATTTTCCAGGTATGTATTATCACGTATCTCTCTCTCCTCCACTCCAATGAATACATGTTCAAGGTCTGCAGGCATTCCCAGTAGTTTAGGTGCTTTACAGGCTCAATGTGAGCCATAAATGATCTCTGTATTTATTCCAGCTCTGATATTTTTCGTGCTTTGAATGGGGCCATCAGCACTGAGCAATATTCTAAGTGAGGGAGCACTAGCAATTTTAAGAGTGCCACCAGAGGCATTCTTTCCCTTGTTTTGAAAGTTCTCAATACCCACCCCATCATCTTCCTGGCTGTCATGATCTTTGTCTTGTTATGGTCTTTACAAGAAAGGTCCGCTGACATAATTATTCCTATTTGGTGACCCTCTTGACATAATTATTCTATTTGGTGACCCTCTTGAGTTTTGTATACAGTGTTCCTTTTGAGTTCTTCATTCTTTCCATACCTAAGCAGCTGGAACTTATCACCATTGAACGTCATGTTGTTCTCCACTGCCCACTGGAAAACCCTGTTTATGTCTTCCTGTACTGTATTCTAGGTAGTAGGTTGGTAGACAGCAACCGCCCAGGGAGGTACTACCGTTCTGCCAAGTGAGTGTAACACGAAAGCCTGTAATTGTTTTACATGATGGTAGTATTGCTGGTGTCCATTTTTCTGTCTCATAAACATGCAAGGTTTCAGGTACGTCTTGCTATCTCTACTTACACTTAGGTCACACTACACATACATGTACAAGCATATATATACACACCCCTCTGGGTTTCTTTTATTTTCTTACTAGTTCTTGTTCTTGTTTATTTCCTCTTACCTCCATGGGGAAGTGGAACAGAATTCTTCCTCCATAAGCCATGCGTGTTGTAAGAGGTGACTAAAATGCCAGGAGCAAGGGGCTAGTAATCCCTTCTCCTGTATATATTACTGAATGAAAAAGGAGAAACTTTCGTTTTTCTTTTTGGGCCACCCTGCCTCGGTGGGATACAGCTGGTGCGTTGAAAGATATACATACTATATATACAGGTCTCCCTCAACATTCGCGAGGGTTAGGGGATCAAGATCCTTGCGAATGTTGAAAAACCGTGAATGTTTGGTGCCCCAATATATTGTAGGGAAATATAATACAATACTGCTTCCTTAACTTGTTGAACCATGAATAATCATAAAATACATGAAAACGTCATAAATTGTACTAAATATATACATGTTATGCTTTAATAACAAGTATGTTATTAAATACCACAGACTCCACCACTGCCTCCACTACTGCGAGTCCCTACTACCCTCCCTCTGACCCCCGCAAATGGCAGCCAGCCCTCCCACCACTCAGTGTGGTGAGTGTTTTGCTTGTTCATTATTTGCTATTAAACTACAGTATAAATAATGTAAACCCATTCATGACTGCATATTGGAATGGCTATTCGGAATGGTATTAGACGGTGACATCATGTGTTTACTCTTGAACACAGCAAAGAATCGAACATTTCTGCTACTGCTAATAATAACAATAGTAATAATAATAATAATAATAATAATAATAATAATAATAATAATAATAATAATAAATACTATATAATTGAAGAAGGAAATTGTACAAAAATACGAGGGAGTGGTTGACACATCATCAGTGTAGCTTTGTTTATGCTGGAGTGAGCATTAGTCTCCCTGCTCTTCCAAACATTTCACAATAATTCAGCGGTTGAGGCAGTGGTATTTAATAACATATATGTTATAAATAATAATAGTACATGTTACTATTAATAACATGTTTTTTTTTTTTGTTTTTTTTTTGTTTTTTATCACACTGGCCGATTCCCACCAAGGCAGGGTGGCCCGAAAAAGAAAAACTTTCACCATCATTCATTCCATCACTGTCTTGCCAGAAGGGTGCTTTACACTACAGTTTTTAAACTGCAACATTTACACCCCTCCTTCAGAGTGCAGGCACTGTACTTCCCATCTCCAGGACTCAAGTCCGGCCTGCCGGTTTCCCTGAACCCCTTCATAAATGTTACTTTGCTCACACTCCAACAGCACGTCAAGTATTAAAAACCACTTGTCTCCATTCACTCCTATCAAACACGCTCACGCATGCCTGCTGGAAGTCCAAGCCCCTCGCACACAAAACCTCCTTTACCCCCTCCCTCCAATCTTTCCTAGGCCGACCCCTACCCCGCCTTCCTTCCACTACAGACTGATACACTCTTGAAGTCATTCTGTTTCGCTCCATTCTCTCTACATGTCCGAACCACCTCAACAACCCTTCCTCAGCCCTCTGGACAACAGTTTTGGTAATCCCGCACCTCCTCCTAACTTCCAAACTACGAATTCTCTGCATTATATTCACACCACACATTGCCCTCAGACATGACATCTCCACTGCCTCCAGCCTTCTCCTCGCTGCAACATTCATCACCCATGCTTCACACCCATATAAGAGCATTGGTAAAACTATACTCTCATACATTCCCCTCTTTGCCTCCAAGGACAAAGTTCTTTGTCTCCACAGACTCCTAAGTGCACCACTCACCCTTTTCCCCTCATCAATTCTATGATTCACTTCATCTTTCATACACCCATCCGCTGACACGTCCACTCCCAAATATCTGAATACATTCACGTCCTCCATATTCTCTCCCTCAAATCTGATATTCAATCTTTCATCACCTAATATTTTTGTTATCCTCATAACCTTACTCTTTCCTGTATTCACCTTTAATTTTCTTCTTTTGCACACCCTACCAAATTCATCCACCAATCTCTGCAACTTCTCTTCAGAATCTCCCAAGAGCACAGTGTCATCAGCAAAGAGCAACTGTGACAACTCCCACTTTATGTGTGATTCTTTATCTTTTAACTCCACGCCTCTTGCCAAGACCCTCGCATTCACTTCTCTTACAACCCCATCTATAAATATATTAAACAACCACAGTGACATCACACATCCTTGTCTAAGGCCTACTTTTACTGGGAAATAATTTCCCTCTTTCCTACATACTCTAACTTGAGCCTCACTATCCTCATAAAAACTCTTCACTGCTTTCAGTAACCTACCTCCTACACCATACACCTGCAACATCTGCCAAATTGCCCCCCTATCCACCATGTCATACGCCTTTTCCAAATCCATAAATGCCACAAAGACCTCTTTAGCCTTATCTAAATACTGTTCACTTATATGTTTCACTGTAAACACCTGGTCCACACACCCCCTACCTTTCCTAAAGCCTCCTTGTTCATCTGCTATCCTATTCTCCGTCTTACTCTTAATTCTTTCAATAATAACTCTACCATACACTTTACCAGGTATACTCAACAGACTTATCCCCCTATAATTTTTGCACTCTCTTTTATCCCCTTTGCCTTTATACAAAGGAACTATGCATGCTCTCTGCCAATCCCTAGGTACCTTACCCTCTTCCATACATTTATTAAATAATTGCACCAACCACTCCAAAACTATATCCCCACCTGCTTTTAACATTTCTATCTTTATCCCATCAATCCCGGCTGCCTTACCCCCTTTCATTTTACCTACTGCCTCATGAACTTCCTCCACACTCACAACTGGCTCTTCCTCACTCCTG